>NC_039361.1:82677763-82852610 GCF_003573695.1 Papaver somniferum | reverse complement strand
CATGGCTTGGAGCGGAGACTTGGCTGGCATGGTTTGCCATTGGCACGGTGGTGCGTCTGGCACGGTCGGCATGCCTTGGCGCGGAGACGTGGCTGGCATGGTTTTCCATTGGCACGGTGGTGTGGCTGGCAAGGGTGGCATGCCTTGGCGCGGAGACATGGCTGGAATTGTTTTCCATTGGCACGGTGGTGCGGCTGGCATGGTTGGCATGCCTTGGCGCGGAGATGTGGCTGGCACGGCATGCCATTGGCACATGTGGCATGAGAATTAGGGTTTGGCACAGATGATGTCGGTCAATGCTAAGGGTTCTTCCGTGGAACATGACACATGTATATAAAAAAAAAGGTACCCTGGTAATTCTTACGTAGGCGTGCTGATTGATTCAATAAATGCGCTAATGGTCATAGTGGTGTCATGTCAGATGTGCGGTTTTACGATTTTATCCCTAAGCTAAAAACCACCATCAACAACTATATGTCTATTTCTTATTTTACTTTTCTAACTAAATAAGGTCTTCTGCTCTTTAGGTTATAAGACTGGATCTAAAGCTCTGAAAGCAATCAATATTAATTTTGAAAAAGCGTAAAAACTATGAAAACAATCAAAATTAATTCTGAAAACGCGTATGATTGTTTGGAGTGAGATTATATTTTTGAAAATTTTCCGTCCTTGGATTTTAGATCGAAAGGGTTAATTGATTAAAACTTTGCATTACTTTTGTTTATAACCTATTAGGAGGTCCTTAGTAGAATGATAAATCATGGTATATGTTAGAGCATAGCTCGGTTGAACTCACCAAGTGTTGGTATGTCATGTTTGGTTGTCATATTTTAGTATCAAAACTCATCTAGAGTCGCTTGATTAAATACTAGAGTCAAATTCGTTTAGGTTAGATTAGAAAGTCTAGGAATGTTGAGACATACAAGTATTACTCCAAAGACCTGAAGAATTTGAAGAAGTAGCGAACTACAACGACGACATCATCCTTCCACTTGAGGTTAGTAATATTGACTTGAATTGTTTCATTCCTAACGTATCTTTCAAGTCGTGCTACATAGAAAACATAATTGTGAAGCTGTATATACTGTACATATTGTATAATACTCTAGTGATGTGACATGATCATAGTATTAGGGAATTATACTACGAAGTATAGCGCTTATCTTTTGAACTTCGTAGATATGACATCGACATAATCTTGTATATATTTTTTATAATTATGTGAATAGGTTATGGTGAAGATTTCATCATAGGAAACAATGTTCTACATTTGTTTAAAAAAATACATTCATGAACTTGTTTCGTGAATCGAAAGGAAATCAATAGGTTATTGGTCCGGCTAATCATTGCAAATCTTTGTATGACCAATATGTGTGAGATGGTAGAACCGATCTTAACTTAGGTTATGTATATTGGTATAACTAATCACAATTCCTGACATATGATTTGGTATGATTAGTTTTTATTAATTTGTGTAACCGATCCTAAGTAATCACCATGTGATGGTATGATCAATCCTTGTAATTGGTGTGACCGATACTAGTAATTGGTGTGACCGATCCTAGTAATTGGTGTGACCGATCACGAGTGTTGTGTGACCGATCCTTGTAATTGGTAACCGGTCCTGGTAACTGGGTTGACCGATCACAATTAATACCATGTGTAGATGGAACCGATACTTGTAACGGTGTAACCGATCATAGTGACTGGTGTGACCGATCACAAGTTGTTTCTATAAGTATAATCGATCCTAGTGATTGGTAGAACCGATTGAAACCATGTATGTGATTTGGTTTTTGATCAATCACATAGTAGTCTTGGAATACATGTGAACCAATTCTAAACTTGTTTGGAAGACCTATTCCAAGAATGCAAATCCATGTAAATATGAAATAAGGATTTGCAGTGAAAAGATGTCAACATACTTTGAACACGAGCAGTAACTCTTATCATTTATTGTTCAAAGATATTCCTCAGTACTCAAGGTGATCCTGTGCCGAAATAAATTAAGAATCTTTTAATTAAGGTTTTTGATTTTATATACATTAATTACCAGCAACTAATGTGTAGCTCTAGAAAATAAAAATTAGTAATGTGCATTTACTAGTTGGAGATTTTCTATTGAAAGATTTCAGAAATATTGGACAAGCATTTATTGGAATTATGAAAACCGAATTTTGCCATTTATTGCATATCTTGAGAATATTTTCGGTTTTGGAAATTCCTTGGTGTCCAAACATCCTTGATCCATAAATACCTAAGTTTGCATTTCTAGCAAACTATCTTAAGAGCCAGGCAAACTTCATTTCTTGTTGTTTCTGGTGGAGCCGTCTATTCGGAGAGGAAAGTATCCTAATTAGGTGAAATCTCTTATGACCGCTCGTTTAAAGACTTTTGTAGGATAAATAAGCTCTACAAGTACAGTTGGTGGGAAACTAGATAATTGCAGTGTTATTAGTTTTCGATTGATTTGATTGACTAACGATTGTTAAAAATTTAATTGCACCTAGTTTGTTTATTCTTGAGAATCTTCTCTTCTGATATAAGATTCACTCAAACTAGAATGAAGTATCGATTAGATCTTTAGAACTGTTTGTAGATCTTAGGACATCTTGTAGTAATCCACTGTTAACAGACTCCGTTCTGTGCGTGATTGATCACAAGAGATTCAAGTGGTGTTGTGAAGGTTATTGAAGATAAAAGAAGATTTGAAGACGAAGAAGATTCCTTATTGGTTTTCGTATCTTGTGAATTTGTGTGCACAAACTTAGATCGGCTGGGATTCAACTAGAATCATATTTGTTCGATTGATTAGTTACGTGAGATCGACATTCTCAATATATCTCTTTGAGATTTATGATTGAGTGTGAATCTAAACTTGACTACTTTTGTAGTTATTTGATAGATTGATCTAACTAGACAAAGAAGTTTATTAGATTAAACGGGAGAGCCTTTGTCAACAACTCATTTATATCTTGTATCAAAGATTGACTAGACTGATTACGAAACAAATTCTTCTTTTTCTGTTTGGAATACGATCCAAAGGACTTGTTATTCACGTGCGTTACTCTAGAAGTCGAAGGCAGAAGGATACCGAGGGAACTAAGTAGCTAAGGTTAGTCTGCTTGGTCTCAACTACATGAAATTGGTTTGGATTTTGTATAGCATCTTAATTCTGAGAGTATTCAAAACTGGACTAGGTCCCGGGGGTTTTCTGCATTTGCGGTTTTCTCGTTAACAAAATCTTGTTGTGTCTTTTACTTTGATTCCCGCATTATAATTTTTTATTAGAATAAGATAAAATACACATATACGTTAACTCCGCATTACTTTGATAGTGATCTTATAGATTTTGGTTATTACCGAACCTATTATCAAGTAACATACTTCGTTGTTGTATTGTCTCGATCTTGTATCCATAGTCAATTACACAAGTTATCTTGTTATTGTATTGTCTCGATCTCGTATCCATAGACGATCATACAAAGTGTGAACTGAATTTCGTATTGTCTCGACTCTGTCCATAAATGATCACATTCGGTAAAGGACTTATAGGTTGAAACAAAAAAGATTGTGGTGTATTTGGGTACCCTCGTCTTTTCAGTATAAAAATAAAGATATTAAAGGATTTAAAATCTTTAAAGGAGTTCCTATGGTTATTCATAGATTTTATGTTCATTACGCTTTTATATTTTATATAGGTTAGTCTTTATAAGAATCAAGACTATCTTGGGCAGTTTTTCAGGATATTATAGTCAATTAGCTAACAACTCCGAGTCTTTCGTTGATTCAATATTTGGGTATTAACATTCAATATGCTAGATTAAATGGAATTTTTTTCATTGAGTTTGTTATCAAAAACTAATAGATTATATGGTTGGAAGCTTAAATCCCTAAGCTTTGCTGGAAGGGATATCCTGACTAGGTTTGTACTTGATCTTTCTTTTAACCATTTTATGACTATTTTGAAGATTCCCGGCTTCATACTTTCTTAAGTTGATAAGTTAAGAAGAGATTTATTTGTTTTTGGCATAATAGAGCAGGTAGTAAAATGCTTCATGTCATTACTTGGGAGAATTCCCATCTTCCATGGAGGTGGGTAGTAGGTCAGGAAAGATGCCTACAATATTAAACTCCAAGTGCACAGTGTCGATATGCAACACAGCGCAAGCACAGGTCGATCCTCAGGGACAAGGTGGGTGTAGAGTTGAAGCTATGGTCTTACTACAACTGACTTAGAACAAAGAGTAACCAAAAGCGGGTTTTGTTTTCCGTACGGCTAGAAGATTAACAGGGTTTTAAAACAATACACAAATGCAAAAGCAAGGAGTACTCTAATTAGGCAGATAACTAGGGCGTTAGGGTAATCAAATCCACCACTTAATCTATACTAGATGACTTCAGTTTCAATATTATTATTATTTTCCCTTATTACGGATAGCTGTGAAGATGCAAGTCTGCCGCATATCCAAGGTAATCTGAAGATGGATAATTCGATAAAAACTAAGGTATTAATCCCTAGAATTAGTTGTCTTGCTATGGTACAACTAATCACATATTAAATGATTCAGTTTCATAAGAGTTGATGCAACAAATCACAATTCTTCTAACAACCTAGGATGCAAGACATACAAGGTGAAAGTTGTGTTTTGAGTGCACAAATCGAACCATCTCTATTCAATTAAGCATAAAAAGAACAATATCTAAAACATGAAGAATATAGCATAAGAATAAGGGTTTCATCTATACCCAAAGAAGAAAACTAAAACATCAAAAAACTGAAATTAAACCTAGGTATTACTACTACAATTTGCACCGGCTACTCCGGGCCTAGTTCCAAATACAACATCCTCCCCTCTTTATACCAAATTTTCTCCTAATTCTAATCAATCCCATCAAAAAATAAAATAAAAATTGGTACTAGACCACTAGATAGATACAACTCACCATGACTGGTTGAGACAACCCTGTCTTCAATTGTCTGCTCTTGTTGCAAATATGGTGGTGTCTGCAGCGATAACCCATCACTACCTCTTGCGCTCAAATAAATCCACCCTACCTATTAGGTTACTATGATGAAGGATATGAAAACCGTGAATCAGAGATGGATGGGTGAAAGTGACAGACTCAATTGTAGGGTGGCGGTATCAGTAGAGAGAGATTAAATTGGGACAGAAAGAAAGGTTGATGGTCAGTGGGGGTATGGGTTTTGCATAGAAGTTGAAGAACATGGTCGGTGGTGTAAGCGAGTATAAAAGAAAATGTTTCTGATGTTGGAATTTGGTGAAGAGTATTAGAGGGTGCACTAAGGTGTTTGACGAGATTACGTATTTTTAGTATAAAGATTGGGCTTCCTTTCTCCAAACTATGACTAACAACACACCAACTTGTACTTTGTCCCATTAGTTACATTCCATTCCACGTTCAACACTTCAGTTCCCTTCTACTTCTTATCCATTGTTTTATGCTACCTTGACTTTGCTAATCCAACAATACGACTGTCTGCATTTCTGCTCACAGATTTCATGCTTCAACGTGCTCCATTCCACTCTCGAGAATGCCAGCCATATCTTTTTATTCTCCTACAATTACAAACAAACACAAATTACTAATATTTACAACAAACAAGTCTATTGATACCGGATATGCAAAATACATAATGTGACTTAAAATAAGACATCAAAGCATTTGAGATGTGATAAAAGACAACAAAATGGCCTAGAAATATGCATTATTAGGCACTGATCACACCCCCAAACCTGAATTTTTCTCGTCCACGAGTAAACAAAAACTAAGAAAAATCCTACCTATACCACTTTCGTTGGTCTCTCGATTGCATTTAGCGAATGCAATAAGCCTTTAAACCACTAGTGTCCCTAGTGGACGAGTTGAAGTCTTGTGAGGGTTTGCTTAGAACATACCCACAAAGTTCTAGGACAAAATATAAGCTTAGATTCCATGAAAGTGATACCTGCATTTCAATTTTAGCTCACATCAAATAGATATGTCAATCTAGCTTTCAAAGGCACAATTACAGCACTGAAACAACTAAGGACATGTGATAAGAGTGTAAAGTGTATCTACCTTAGACATGCATAGAGAATGATTTACTCTAGGAAGTTATGACTGCCAATTACTAAGAGATAGTTTTTAGGCTAAGAACTGCATTCAAAGCCAAGCTAGTTGTCCGTATTTACGAGAACTGTGAATGTTCACCCTTGAAGTTGGTGATATTTCAGTTTACCCGCGTTGTACATCGACGGCTACACCCTCCTTGCTTATTACAATACTATTTACAACATATGTACAAAAAGGAAAATTATTTACATTCATAAGTAAAGAGAAACTACACAATTGATTGAAACGACAAACAATAGAACATTGCATTTAAAAAAAAAACTATTTTTATTTTATTTATTTTTAACTGAATTTTTTTGATTTTCTTTTTAACAGATGAACACGAGAACAAGGACATCACAGTAACACTTTTAACTTATGAACAAAAAGAAAAATTACATTGACACTTAGCAAGAGGTATCCCTTTTCGATGCACCCGGTCAAATTCAATGGTTGCTTTTCTAAATGTATCCTCCAACTTCTATCTCATCCAACCAAAGAACAAGCTAGTCAAGTCTCATTCGGTATTCTAGATGATTGGCAGCCTACTTAACCTATGAAACACCGACGCTATACACGCTTGGTAGATCGTGCACGTGCAAATTTTCTATATCACTATGTGAATTGTGCTAGAATTAGGGGTGCCTCATCATCTAGACTAAGAACCGTAAGATATCATACATGCATAGGTATCACAAATCAAGGTAAATGAGCTCCATTTTTCATTTTTTTAACGAAAAGAAAGAGTTTTGTTTTCAATTATAGCATGCCATCAGCCATATGGTATCTACTTTTCACCCCCAAACCTAAACTAAATATTGTCCTTGATGTTTCTAAAGATGATCAGGATTGAATAACACACCAAGAGAACCATGTTGATCAAAGAATAGGAAAGAGATTACCAGATGTCGGCGACAGCATTTTCAGAACTATATTATTCATGGCCAAGGTCCAACAGAAATCATCTGATATCACATTGGATTAGCACAATATACATACACGAAAAAGCTAGAAAATAACATTACCTACTGGATTATATACAAGAAAAAGTCACCATATATATACAACCTAAAGAGTTGAGGATCAAACCAAAAGATGATGTGCAGAAACATCAACAATCTAATCCACATATACAACAACAGATAACAGACAGTGAGACACTCAAAGTAACCAAGCTACCCCAAAACCTGAATTTTTCAACTGCTATGTTTTTGGACACAAAATCTAGTAATTTTGGGGGTGCATCATGCACAAGATCTAACTCAAAATGGACTTTGTTAAGGACGGGCAGAGACAAACATTCTGTTAGAGCACTGCTCGGTCGAACTCGCATGTGTTGCTATCTCAAGCATGTTTGTCAATGTTAGTGATCAAAACTGTAAGTCTTGATTTCTAGTCTATTATAGCTAAGTCTCGGACTAGGATAGAAAGTGTATTTGAGCTCAAGAACTCCATGGCTATCATCATACAAGACGAAGAACTACTCAAGGAACTGGTGGAACTTCATCGACTAAAAGGTATGTGGAGACTTGAACTTATCTATCACTCAAAAGTATATCTACTCTATCTCCTATCTTGAGACAATAGTCATTTTGCTATATAGACTTTGATTATACACATTTGCTATTTCGAGCCGAGTTTATCTCGCTTATCTATTTCTCGAAATATGTGTTGGTAAGATTTCGCTTTGGCCAAGTTCATCTTTACCTAGTGACGAAAGTCATGTTATGTTTCAATCACTTTGAAAATGGCTTTGACGAAAAATTGTTTGTGAATAACAACTATATAACGTCCTCTAAGAATGTTTCAATGATTGAAATGAGAGTTTAGAATATATAACCAATGTTGGATATAAGCATTGTGTCAACATTACTAGATAATTAGAATCATCCAGGTTTAATTGCAGCCAGTACGTAAAAAAGAAAAAGATAATTCTAATGAAAAAATATATGTAGTCTTGTCTTTGGGAGTTTAATGTTATACAATCTTATGTTCATCTTTTACTTCATCTCTGTTATTACTTGTGACTAAAATTTATGTTTTATTCTTCATTTTTTTAAATCTTCTTATTAGTTTTTTGCAATCATTTTTAGCCTTCTGGTGTTTCCGTTTTATTAATGTCTAACTAATTTCTTTTTTTCCCCTACTTTGCATTTGCAGTTTGGTTATCTCTAATGGCTTTTGCCTCAGTTTATACTGTGATTTTAGCTTTTGTTGAGTTCGTCTTCAAGCTTTTGCTTAATGGTTTGGTTCATGTTGGTATCGATGGTTTCAGAGGCATGGTGTTGCAGATTTCTCGACACTCTTTCAACTCACCGATTCATAGTTGCAGCTTATCTCGCTCTCAAGATGATTCAAAAAATTCAAACTTCCAGAAAGTCAAAAGGAAACGATATTTTTGGTACCTGATTGCTATAATTCTGGGTTTTTGCAGCAGCATTACTTACCATTTCAACAAAAATACTATAGATATTTGTTACCGAATTAAAATCCATGCAATATTATCACATTCAACTCCGCTACCTCATCTTTACCAATTTTACCCTCAAAACCCTAAACATCACATAGAGATAAAATCTTATTTTGCAGTCAATCTTGATCAAACTAATACCTTTCAATCTAGCTCTGCAAATATGCAATCCAAAGACAAAGTAATCAATATGGAAGAGGGTAGTTCTAGCCAAGTGGGTGAACTAGTAAACAAGTTCAAGAAAGCAACTCTGAAACTTGGTGACACTAATGAAATTGTAGTGGTTAGACAAAGCAATACCACCAATGAAGAAGAATAATCAAACAGGGAAGCTAGTGCAATTGGAAAAGTCATAGTAGAAGGGATGATGAACTATGATACCATTATGAAATACATCGGTTTCACTTGGCCTTTCCTAAAACCAGAAGACTAAAGAGTTGTTGAGGTGGAACCTAACTTAATGATTTTTAATTTTAGCAATTGGGATTTCTTAAACACAGTGATCAATGAAAGGCCCTGGAATGTTAACAATTTTCTTCTAGTGGTTCATGATTATATTCCTGGTATGATCTACACTAAAAAACACTGGAACTTCCAACACTTTTGGGTCCAACTAAAATATCTTCTCCCTGAACATATGAATGTTTCCTCAGTTACTAACATTGGAGTATTATTGGGTGAAGTAGTAGCAATTGAGCCAAAAGATGTAGTGCCAATAGGAAGCGACCCTGTCAAAGTTTGCATGAATGTGGATCTCTCTATGCCGATGGGAAGAGGTATCAAGTGCACTACAAATGTTGGGACAACCAAATGGCAAAAACTCTTCTTTGAGCGTCAACCAAAGAATATTTGCACAGACTGTTACATCATTAATCACTCAATTGGTGCTTGTAAGGATGCAATTATCTTTCTTAAAAAGGCTCATGAAAAACCTTATTTCGTTGGTAAAATTAATAATATTCGTAAGAATATCAAAGTTATCAATAGGGATGATGCACCTGCTGTTAAGAAGAATCAGAAGAAGTTTGCCAAATCTACCGTCTTTGTCCCTCCTAAAGATAGAGAAAAATTTAATATGGAATCTCTACTCATCAAGGAAACTCAAGCCACCGAAGAAGATAGCAGGCTAGGTAAAAGACATAGGATTGAGGATATCAACGCTGAAGCGACTGAAATTGTAGAATCTTCATCACCAAATGTCAATTATGATACCAACATAGCAAGCCAAATAACTCACAGGGTCACAGTGAAAGATAACCATTCAGCTCACTCAATCATGGGGAATCAGGTATCTTTCTTTTCCTTTATTTTCAAGAAATCAAAATATCAGTCTCATAAAATTTCAGTTGAACTTATTAAGATTAGGGTTGCATTAAATATAGTGCCTGTTTTTCAACTCAAAAAGAAAAATTGTCTTAAAGTTTTGCATGTGCGTTACATTTATTTTCATCATTTTTCTTGCATAACAAGATATAATTCTCATACAAACCCTCAGAAACTGTAGACTACTCTCAACCAGTTCTTATCTTTTACAATATGAGAATAATCACTTGGAATATCCAAGGACTTAAAACTCAGTCTACTGGAGATCATCTTATAAATCTTATTAGAACACAAAATCTAGATCTGGTATTTCTTTGTGAAAAAAGTAACTGAAGATAAGATGAAGTCTCTACTAGCTCCTCTTAGATATCCTAATGCTAGATACCTACAACCAATTGGTCTTTCTGGCGGTTTAGTTCTCTTATGGAAAAATGGCTTCATTTGTGATATTGTGAGCTGTGAGGATAATATGATTCGTGCAGTTATACAGTGTGAACCAAGTCAACAAGAATGGTTAGTCTCCTTCATGTATGGTTTTTGCAATTATACCAAGAAGAAAGAGCAATGGGAATTCATTAAGGATATTGGGATTAATATTTCTCAGCCTTGGGTTCTTCTAGGAGATTTGAATTTTCATATGATGGATAATGTTTCTTCTTCTTCTGGTGATGGTTTAATCAATTCTATTATTTATGAAGTCCGTCTGGAAGATATGGGCTTCATTGGAAGAGAACATACTTGGTTTAGTAATAACAAAGGAACAAGCATTAGAAGTTCAAGAAGTAATATGGCTTTAGTTAATGCATATTGGAGTAATCAATTTCAAGATTCAAAATTGCTTCACTTAAGTCAGAATGGAAGTGATCACTATCCCATAATGCTTGTAACTGATTACTCTCATCCCAAACTATGGAAACCTTTCAAGTTTTTCTTTACTTGGTTACAAGACAGAACTTGTAAGGAGGAAATAACTAAAGCTTGGGATAAATCAGTTCAAGGCTCAGCAGCACACAAGTCCATCATGAGACTCCAGTTTACAAGAAGGGCTCTTTCAAAATGGAATAAAGAACATTTTGGAGATATCAACAAGAATGTGGATCACTTTCAAAAACAGTTAGATGAGATTCAAGCACAACCTTTCTTAAGAGAAAACACTACTAAAGCTGAGGAGATATCTAAAGAATTAGATAAGTGGCACCAGATTCAAAAAGATTTCAACAAGCAAAAATCAAGGGAAAACTTTATCAAAGAAATGGACTACAATACCAAATATTTTCATACCTTAACAAAAAGGAAAAGAGCCAGAAAAAATATTGACTAACTAAAGGATATTGATGGTAATTGGGTTCATTCTAGAGAAGATGTTTCTTCACTTCTAACAAATCATTTCAAGAATATCAGCACCACAATTACTCTGTTATTGAAGAACAACACTATTCTCTAATTCCAACTTTAATCACAGATGAGGAAAATACTTTACTTCTTACAATTCCAACTGAAGAAGAAATTCTTAAAACTCTCAAAGGCATGGAAAGTTGGTCTGCTCCTGGACCTGAAGGATTTCAAGTAGGTTTCTATAAATCTCATTGGAATACAGTGGGAGATGATGTTTGTAATGTGGTTAAAAAATTCTTCTCTTCAAAACATATGCTAAGGCAACTAAATAATACCTTTATATCTCTTATTCCTAAGAAGAGTAAACCAAGTACTCCTTCAGATTTCAGACCCATAGGCTTGTGTAACACTTCTTATAAGATTATCTCTAAAATCTTAGTTAATAGAATGAAGCCTTTCATGGATAGAATAATTTCTCCTTATCAGGCTGCTTATATGTCTGGAAGGTTAATAAATGACAATACTATTATTACTCATGAAATTATTCATTCCATGAAAAGAATACAAGGTGAATGAGGATGGTTGCTCATGAAATTATTCTTAATGAAAATTCTGACTAGTTTTGGTTTCTCTGAAGATTGGTTTCAGTTAATACATCAATGTATAAGCACAACTTCTCTATATGTGCTTCTTAATGGGTCTCCATGTAATAAGTTTCATCCAACAAGAGGTATAAGACAAGGTGATCCCTTATCTCCATACTTATTCATTCTTGCAATGAAGTGGTTTTCTAAAACAATGGTTGATGCACATAATAATAAAAGCATTAAAGGAATTGCAGCAGCTAGAGTGGCACCACCAATTAATCATCTCCTTTTTGAAGATGATTGTATCATTTTTACTCATGCTAATTTAACCAGTGTGAATAATCTCCTTCAAGTTTTGCAGGATTTTAGTTCTCAATCTGGTCAGGTCATTAATTTTGACAAATCAGCTATCCATTTTAGCAATAATCTGGATCCTAGCACTTGTAACACTTTAAGTCAAATCTTAGGTGTTAAACTTATGGATAAGAATGAGAAATACTTGGGTTCTCCCCTCTTCATTGGTAAATCTAAAGTCAAAGCTTTTGAATATATTCAGATAACATTTGAAAGAAGATTGGGAACTTGGAAAGGTACAACAATGCATCAAGTTGGCAGAACAACTATGGTGAAGGCAATCCTTAATTCCATTCCTACTTACCAAATGAGCTCTTTTAAAATGCCTAAAAATCTCTTGAAGAAGTTAGATTCTATTCAAATAAGATTTTGGGTGGGGTTACAAGTCCAATAGAGGTACTAATTTTATTGCTTGGCAAAGTATGTGCATATCCAAAGATCTTGGGGGCTTAGCATTCAGGGATGTGGAGATGTTAAATCATGCTTTACTTACCAAGTTAGCATGGATAATTCACCTTCAGCAAGATCAGTTACTAGGTAAACTCCTAAAAGCTAAATATTTCAAGAATGAAGATTTCCTTCATATTGTTGCTGAGAAGAATAATACTTCATGGGTGTGGAAAGGGATTGAGCAGGGATTGTTTATTCTACAACAACATTGCAGTTTTGAAGTCAACAATGGAAAAACAACAAGAATTTAGATGGATAGGTGGATTATAGGTTTACAAGAGAAAGTTGAACCAATTGATCCTTCTCATCTACAATATGTGTTTGTGAGTTAACTAATTATAGACGAAACTAATAACTGGAATCTACCTATCCTTAACATACTTTTTGTTCCTGAAGTGGTTGAGAAGATCAAAGTAATGCAGTTATCTATATCTGAAGATGATGTTCTTAATTGGATACCTTGAAGAGATGGGAATTTCACTGTCAAAAGTACATACAACAAGTTGACAGAAAACAGAATTCAAAAACATATTGCTACTATAATGTCCCTAAGGAAGTATGGAGTTCTTTATGGAAGATACATCTGCCTCACAGGATCAAGCTTTTCATATGGAAATGTCTTGAGGATGTGGTTCCAACTAGACAAAGACTATCTCAGTACAACCACAACATTGATAACTACTGCAACATCTGCAATCATTAGAACGAGTCTTTATATCACCTTCTTATATCCTGCAGTCATGCCAAAGTTGTTTGAAATTCTCTTAATATAAATATTTCTCAAGTCATTACAAATTGTAACAATGTCAGAGAATGGATTATCTCTTGGTTCTCTAGAGTTAATAATTCAAACATGGAGGAGCTAGAGAGATGGAGGCACACTTTTATGGCATCATGCTGGATCATATGGAAAGAAAGATGTGACAATATCTTTCAAAATGAAACTCTGAATCCTACTACAACTGTTTCTAGAATTATTTATCAGTTGGCTAGTTTCAGTAGCATAGGAAGATCTTCAGTAATAAGTAGGGATGATACCTTAGTTACTATTCCTCTTGACAGTCACCAGCTAGATGATATTATAACATGCACTGTTCATACTGATGCTTCTTTTGATCATTGTACTAATAACTGTGGCACTGGAATGGTGCTTCTCTCTGATGCAGATGAAGCAAAAGGATTTAGAGGCTCCTATGCAGATAGAGTAACAGATGCAGAAGCTGGAGAGTGTATTGCTATTTTGGAAGCACTGAGCTGGATCAAAGCTACGGGAAGGAGCAGTATTAAAGTGATAGCTGATGCAGAAAACGTAGTCAACTCTATATTGTCTGATAATTCCTTTGTTAGATGGGAAAATAGGAAGTTTATTAGATATATTAAGTTTCTTAAGAATTCTTTTATTAGTTGTCAGTTCTTTCATGTCAGGAGAGACAGTAATAATATGGCAGATGATATTGCCAAGAAAGTGAGAAGGGAGAAGACGTTTATTGATGTTTCTCAAAATGTATTAAGTTGTTTACAAACTTTTTTAGGCAGGTATATTGATCCTGCTAATTCTTAATAAAATGCTCTCCGTTATCAAAAAAAAAATATAAGCATTGTGTGGTAACACATATATGTATAAGTACTTATTCCTTGAACCAAACTATGCGTACTTTGTTGATCAAGAAAATCGGAACAAGGGCCGTGAACTCAGTCCGCGAACTAGCGGAGGTTCTCATCCCGAGAAGATCTGCTGGAGTTTGTGAACTCCTTCCGGGAACTTAAGTCCGCGAACTTAGTACGCGTACTTGAGTTGGTTATTTCTAGAGACGATTATTTATGAACTTATATTTATATAAACTAAGGAATGCAAGTTTGCAAACCGTGGATATAAAGTTCATGAATCGATTCGAGTGAATCAAATCGTTTTTGCTTCGATTCTGTCTTGTATAATTCTATAAGATCTAAGCAATTGAACAACTCTCTAACTATTTCATTTGAGTCATTTGAACTAGTTATGGTGAAGAAGAATATGGTTGATATGAAAGTGCTCATACGGCTAACCATTTGGTTAACTATTTTTGAACCAACAAATGTACATGTTTGGGTACGGTTACACAAACCTAAAATCGTGCATTTCATTTATGTATAACAAGCTAAGTTTTCGATCCAACGGTTGAAATATATTAGCTTGAATCTAATCAGGTTTTCATCTAACGGTGAATATTGAATGCTTTGTTACCAAGCTAACATTGATTGCAAACCCTGATTTGAAAGACTATATAAGGGAGAACTCTAGCAACTGGGAAACCTAATCCCCACACCTTACGTGTGATACTAGTTGTATTAGCTAGAGTCGATTCTCCATTAACCTTAGGTTTCTTCTTGAAAACCAGGTTAACGACTTAAAGAATTCATTGGGATTGTGAATTCAGACCGATACTACTTTCTCATAGTTGTGTGATCTGATCTTGCATATTCTATCGTACGAGTACAATCGCAAAGATTGTCTAGAGATTGATATATCTGATAGGCAAGATATAAAAGTAATCACAAACATCTTCGTCTCATCGTTTGCGATTCCATAATATCTTATTTCGCCGCGTCGATTAAGATTATTATGAGGTGATTGATAATACTGAGTTGTTCTTCGGGAATATAAGTCTGGTTTATCAATTGATTCCTGTTCCCCTTAATTTATCAAAAGACGGAACAGAACTCGTAGGTATTTCTGTGGGAGACAGATTTATTTATTACCGTAGACTTTTCTGTGTGATACAAATTTGTTTATTAAATTCTTCGACTTTGGGTCGTAGCAACTCTTAGTTGTGGGTGAGATCAGCTAAGGGAATCAAGTGCGTAGTATCCTGCTGGGATCAGAAACGTAAGGAGCATAACTGTACCTTGGATCAGTGTGAGATTGATTGGGGTTCAACTACAGTCCAGACCGAAGTTAGTTTGTGGTAGGCTAGTGTCTGTAGCGGCTTAATACAATGTGTATTCAATCTGGACTAGGTCCCAGGGTTTTGTGCATTTGCGGTTTCCTCGTTAATAAAATTCTGGTGTCTGTGTTATTTCTATTCCGCAGTATATTTTGTTATATAATTGAAATATCACAAGTTGTGCGTTGGTTAAATCAATTAGAATATCCGACCTCTAGTTGTTGATTTACATTGATTGGCACTTGGATATTGGTCTTTGGTACCATCCAAGTTATCTCTCTTATATTTAATCGTACTCGCAGATTTCTATTTACTTGAGTAAGGATTAAATCGAGAGATCGAGATATTATAACTCTTTGATATTTTTATTAAGATTGAGTCTAGTTGATTCTCTTGAAAGTATATTGGAGTTAGTCCATACAGATTGTGATAGACGCATTTATGTGTCTATATTGTCCTCAATTTTCTGTATTATTGATACTCGATTTCGTACTTATTATGGTGTTTTTTGTATTTGTAGGTATTTTTGGGAAATAAACATTTTTGGAAAATTCGGCTCGAAAAGTTGCTCGGGGGACCCCGGAGGACATTTGCTATACGGACCCCGATTTGGTAAGGAGCACCCATGGCTATGTGTAGCCCAAATTCATCCACAACACCCATTTTCTATCGGCACCCCCACTCTGGTTAGGGGGCCACCCTTCTTCATCATTTGAATTCAAGAACTGTCGGGAAAGTTTGGTTCTTCCCTGGTAGATTAGGTTTCGAGAATTCAAGGTGTTTTAATGAGACTCGACCACTGATTTCGATTGGGATGAACGTGGTATTCCCAAACAATGCTGGTATGGGTGTTCAAATGAGTTTACTTCGGCTGGATAATCGTTGGGAAGAAAACAGGGGAGTACGTGTGCAGTTGAGATAATCACGGGATTTGCATGAGTTGGAGAGAGTTTTGCGCATGCTACGAAGATTCTAACAACCATTTGGGTCGTGACAGAGATAAATAAGGAGAATTTACAGCTGTATAACACGTGCAGGAGCATAAAAGGGAAAGAATATTTTCCCGTGTCTGGCAGAGTTATTGAGAATTATCCTGGAGTTATTGCCGCGATTCTTAGTCCCTGTTGAGTATATAAAGACCTTTCGGAGGTCATAGAAGGGTTACGGAGATATTGGGGAGAAAACAGAGCAAAGAAACGTAAGTTGGAAAGATCTGCTGCTGCTGCCATTGAAGAGAACACGAAGAACATTAGACTGTAGAAGACAATCGTTGTGCTACAGTGACAACGACACTCTATTTTTATCGTTCTCTGTAACAGCTCGGTTTGTAACAGATATAAGTGTTACAAACCCGATTTTAATCATTTTTCTCCCATTTCATTATTTGTAAACACCTTTTGAGAAATGAAATCAACTTTTGAGTGTGTTTCCAACATGATAATGAGCTAAATCTCCCACAACCAAGGCAATGAGGAAGCTATTTACGCATGAATAATTGGTAAGTATTCTATTTTCTCTAATTTATAATTTATAATTCACTCAATTACTGCTTTTGCAGAGTTTTAAATTGTTTGCATAATTTTCTTAATTAGTTGTGATTCAATCTGATAGGTTATCCTTTGTTTAGTCAATTGATAATCTATGCTTATGGAATACAATTAATATTTGAGAATTTTCCTGATTATTTGTGAGTTAAGAAATAAGGGACTTAAAAGATAATTAGAGTTTGTGGTTATTTACCACATTCATTCATGTATAATAGTGGAATCAGTGTCTTGGTTATTTTTAATATCTTGAAATCAATTTTACAATAAGTTTTCTTTATTTTTTAAGTTTTATAAGTCTAAAATCTATTGCTTTCACAAGTCTCAACGAACCTATTATTACTACTACAACAACTTGAAATCACATCAAATTTCTAAGCGAAATATTGGGTGTGGTTGTTGTACCCTCGCTTTTTCACATTCCAATTGTGGCTCCTCAAATGTATTATATTTAGCTGCAAAATAGTCCAAGAGGACTTGAGAAGCACACAGTTCCAAACCTGTATTAGGAATTTTCAAAATAGTTGGTTTTAATTTTTTTTTACAAACATAATCTAGGTTGGATGAAAGATCGTCAATTTGTGACACGGGCAGGGAGCTAGATACATTTAAGTTATGTTTATTTTTAGGCTCAAAAGTATCAGTAAAAAACCTAGTTTTCTCCCAGTTAGAAACAAGTAATGCATTATCATGCTCACATTCATAGAACAAATGATCAAACCCCAATTCAGTATCATCATCATCCAAAAATTTAGTCTCATGCGTAGGAATATCAGAAGAAACATCATATTGTGACATGGGCAGGGAATCAGACACAACAATTATATCATGATGCATAAGAACATTAGTGTCAACAGAAGATTCATCCTTCCTTATCAAATACGAGTTTCGCATCATGCTCGCTTTCACAGAACAATTGTACAAGCCCCAAATCAGGATCAACATCATCCAAACTTTCATTGTTACGAATAAGAAAATTAGAAGCAGCAGCCACAGAGTCTAATGTTTCAGAAACAGAAGATTCAATAAGAACATTTTCAGAAAAAACATGCTCTTCTAACATTAAATTATCATTATCATCATCATCATCGTAACATGAATGGTTTATCCCATCAAAAAGCATAGTATTTCCAGTCCATTCATTTGTTTCTAAAACAGGTTCATATTATCAGGTGCATGAGTAAGACTAGACCCACTATTTTCACAATTTATTTCACTAGGACAAACAAACATTTTATCTTGAAATTCCCCCCTTGCCTCATTTTGTAAATGGATCAGATTCAATTTTAAAAGCATATTAAGTTGTTTAAGGGGAGTACAAGATTGGTCAATTTCCCATTGTGGTGATTGGTCCATGTGTGCATAGCCATTAGGGTATGTATATGAAAGCTCAGAACCTTGAAAAGGTTGGTAATAATCCTTATAGTTATTGACATCATGGTTTATTGAAAACTCATAACGTGAAGCATGCTCTTGTGAAAGTTCTCTGATTGACTTATGTGATGATTTTTCATCCCTAATACCAGTCTAAAATCCTGACATGTTTCTTTTTTTTAAGATAGAACATCAATCAACATGTTATAACAATCAGATAACCAGGAAATTTGCAATACATGGAACACAATGCTTATGAGAATTAAAAAGTTGGTCCTTGGAAGTTATGCACACAGACTCAAAATGGCGTACTGATCAGACAAGCAGTAATGCAAAAACCAGAGAAAGAAGGATTTGAGAGGATATAACACAATTTATGTATAGATACAATGTGAGAGCAGGGATTAAGAGATGCGCAGTGAACCGACAAATTCAACAAGCAAATATTCTATCAAAACATCACAAATTCATGCTCATTGATACCATAAATTGAAGGAGTTAAGTAATGTTGAGTGAGGCAGCTAGTTTATCAGGCAATCATGGTTTATCATTCAAGACAGATCAGCAAGTTCGAGAATACGATACCGCCGGTATAAACCGGGTTTATGAACGAAAATCCAATGTGTTATGCTGATCCATCTCCTTTCCTTGGAGTGCACAACAGTATGGCAGGCACATGTTAACTCAACAACCAGTTTCAGTTCCCAGAATGGTACAGATGAAGCAAGGATACAGAAACACTAAAACTGAAAAATTCAGAAAAGAGATTCTGCAATATGAAGTGTGGATATGATGGGACTGGTGACAGTGCTGTGAACTTGCTTATAAAGATGTTTTTCAGAGTCGCAATTTAGAATTCAGGTTGATGATAATTCTTCAGCAGTAGTGAACTAACAAAGTTACGTACACAGATCACAGACCCTCCTAACAATGTTCAAGTTATGCTAAAATGCTTATACCTGTAAAAAAAGATTAAGTGCCAGAAGTGCGCAAGTCAAGCAAAGACAAGGAGGTGTCACTATTGATTAAAACTGGCTGCAAAGAATCTACAGCATAACAGTGATTTTGAATTACTCTGCTGAATTGTTAACCGGGGCAGATTGAGCTTATCAGAAGCTACACAGTTACAACGGAACAGATCCAGGCTAATATAGAATATAATGATGAACAAGAGATGCCAAAGTGCTTGTGTTGATATGTCACAAGGGAATCAAATTTTTTCGAGTAGCAGTGGATTAACAGAACCACTACACACTTGCTGAGACTACAAACATTTTTAAACAAAAACTTGGTTATGCTGAGTTGTTTAAGACTTTAGAAACAATTTACGCGCAAAAGTGACGTGATGCAGTCACGTGAGAGACACAACAGATTGCCGCATACAGAAAATTGCAAAACCTAGAGATTTAACCAATGTACAAGCTATGCTACGGAATACAATTTAGCTATGATGTTTAAACAATGCACTTATAAACAATGATATTGCTAGAGTGCCTAACTAAAATGATATGCAAGATACAAGTAATGAAAAACTAGATGATGTAAATGCTTGACCTACATATGCGATTTGATATGAAAGAAAACTACAACAATAGCTATATAACACCTAACACAACTCAGGTTTCAGTTAACATTAAGGAGATTTAATCGAGATGACGACAAGTCAGTCTTGCAGGGTCAATGTTTAAATACACCAAGGACTGAGATTTAACTGTTGTGGCTGAGCCCAAAACTGGGTATCAGGCATTAACAAGATGACAATGAATAACTAACCAACACAAATATTTACAAATTCCTATATGAATGCTTACTGATGCAAGTATACAAGTGGTTTATCAGTACTCTAAGAAAACTAAAGCAACAGAGACCTAACAAATTTACAACCTGAGTTATAAATGGAACTACCTACAGATGTTGAAAACTAAAAGTTTGAAATGAAACAAGTTACACTGCAGGAAAATGATGCAGGTGATGAAAATGCAGCAAAATAGAATGGAAGTAGTCTGCAAAGATGGATGAAGTTTACAAACTACGCTACAGAATGCAGTTTATATGAAATGCAACTAACTAGTATTTACATGGCTTAGATGTTTACTAAGTTACAGCTATAGTGTTAAAACCTAAATCTAAGTTACAGCAGACAGGAAGCTACAAAATGCAATGATAGGAAGCAGCAAATGGAACAAGATGCAAAAGAATGAAAGAAAAAAAAATTAAAACTACAGCTAAACACTTATTTACAAACACTAAAATAAAAAACAGTAAAGTGGACTGCAGATTAACTACACTGCTACCGAGTCCCCGACAGCGGTGCCAAAAACTTAGTAGGTCGAGAAAGATGCCTACAATATTAAACTGTAAGTGCACAATGTCGATACGCAACACAGGGCAAGCATAGGTCGATCCTCAGGGACAAGGTGGGTGTAGAGTCGAAGCTATAGTCTTACTACAACTGACTTAGAATGAAGAGTAACCAAAAGCGGGTTTTTCTTGCCGATACGGCTAGAAGATTAACAGGGTTTTAATACACTACACAAATGCAAAAGCAAGGAGTACTCTAATTAGGCAGATAACTAGGGTGTTAGGGTAATCAAATCCACCACTTAATCTATACTAGATGACTTCAGTTTCAATATTATTATTTTTCCTAATTACGGACATCGGTGAAGATGCAAGTCTGCCGCATATCCAAGGTAATCTGAGGATGGATAATTCGATAACAACTAAGGTATTAATCCCTAGAATTAGTTGGCTTGCTATGGTACAACTAATCACAGATTAAATGATTCAGTTTCATAAGAGTTGATGCAACAAATCACAATTCTTCTAACAACCTAGGATGCAAGACATACAAGGTGAAAGTTGTATTTTGAGTGCACAAATCGAACCATCTCTATTCAATTAAGCATAAGAAGAACAATACCTAAAACATGAAGAATCTAGCATAAAATTAAGGGTTTCATCTATACCCAAAGAAGAAAAATAAAATATCAAAAGAACTAAAATTAAACCTAGGTATTACTACTACAACTTGCACCGGCTACTCCGGGCCAAGTTCCAAATACAACATCCTCCCCTCTTTGTACCAATTTTCCCTCAAATTCTAATCAATCCCATCAAAAATAAAATACAAATTGGTACTAGACCACTAGATAGATACAACTCACCATGACTGATGGAGACAACCCTGTCTTCAATTGTCTGCTCTTGTTGCAAATATGGTGGTGTCTGCAGCGACAACCCATCATTATCTCTTGCACTCAAAAAAAGCCACCCTACCTATTACACAAACCTGCCTATTATTTTGAAACGGAGGGAATAGGTTACTATGACGAAGGAGGTGAAAACCGTGAATCAGAGATAGATGTATGAAAGTGACAGACTCATTTGTAGGGTGGCGGTATCAGTAGAGAGAGATTAAATTGGGACAGAAAGAAAGGTTGATGGTCAGTGGGGTATGGGTTTTGCGGAGAAGTTGAAGAACATAGTCAGTGGTGTAAGAGAGTAGAAAAGAAAATGTTTCTGATCTTGGAATTTGGTGAAGAGTATTTGAGGGTGCACTAGGGTGTTGGATGAGATTACCTATTTTAGGTATAAAGAGTGGGCTTCCTTTCTCCAAACCATGACTAACAACACACCAACATGTACTTTGGACCATTAGTTACATTCCATTCCACGCTCAACACTTCAGTTCCCTTCTACTTCTTAGCCGTTGTTTTATGCTACCTTGACTTTGTTAATCCAACAATACGACTATCTGCATTTGTACTCACAGATTTCATGCTTCAATGTGCTCCATTCAACTCTCGACAATGCCATCCATATTCTTTTTATTCTCCTACAATTACAAACAAACACAAATTACTAATATTTACAACAAACAAGTTTATTGGTACCCGATACGCAAAATGCATAATTTGACATAAAATAAGACATCAAAGCATTTGAGATGTGACAAAAGACAACAAAATAGCCTAGAAATATGCATTATTAGGCACTGATCAGTGGGTGGATCGGGGTAGGTATCAGGAACCTAGAATTTCATAATTTGGCTTTTTTGGCTAAAACTACTTGGAGAATTGATTGTTTTCCTGATTCCACTCTCGCGAAGTTTTTAAAAGCAAGGTATATTTCAGGAATTCTTTTATATGGGAAACTTCAATTCCTAGACGCGTTTGTTAGTGTTCGAGGAGTATTATTAAATGTATGAAGTTGGTTAAGAGCAGTCTAAGATGGAATGTGAATAATGGTGACCCTATAGATGTCGGGAAAGATAAATGGTGTTGTACTGAACCTATTTTTAACATTTTACGTTCTAATATTAATTTTCGTAGTTTTTTGAAGGTGGAATATCCAATTGATTTCTCCATGATTGATATTAAACCATTTTTGTTGTCATATCAAACGTCCCTTTGGATAAGATAATTTGGCCACACTCGAGAAGTAGGTAGGTGTCAGTTAAGTATTGCTTTAGTTACCTATTTAACTCTATGTTATCTATTCCCTTTGAATTTCTAATATCAATTTATGTTTTTACCCGATCTTTACGACAAAGATCTTTATTACTGAGGTTTTTAAATGATCTCCCAAGATATTGTTTGCTCTATTAAGGGACATAAAACATATTGTGTCTTGTTTAGAGATCCTTTGTCTAATCCAAGAGACTTATTTATAATCACAACTTATATTGTCTCTCGCACTAGAGACTTCGTTATATCTCCTTTAAAAACTTCATTAGTCTCCAAACAATCCTTTATATCTCTGTCAAGAGATTTATTTATGATCTTAATGGGATCTAATAATGTCTAAATTAACATAATTTTGTGAACAAATTTTTTTTATGATTTCAAAAGAGATCAATTCTCAATGTGAGATATCTCTTTTTGATATCGAAAAAGATGTACATCGATATCTCGATCAAGAGACTACAACAAACAGAAATTTTGTATGATCTCAAAATAGTTCAACTTATGTCTCAATTAAGAAACTATACTGAACTCTTTATGATTTCACTTTGATCTGCTAATGTCTCACTTAAGAGACTACAATGAGATACCTTGTGATCTCAACTGAGATCTGTTAATGTCTCACTTAAGCGACTATAACGAATTCCTTATGATCTCAAATGATATCTGCTAATATCTCACTTAAGACACTACAACGAAATTCCTTAAATCTCAACTGAGATATGATAATGTCTCGCTTAAGTGACTACAACAAACTCAAATTTCTTACGAGATATATATGTCTCCAAAGATATTTTATTCACTTTATATGAGTTGTCTCTGCAGAGACTTTATGTACTCAATATGAGCTAAATCGAATTCATGTACTCAATATGATCTATGTCAACTTTCTATACTTAATATGAGACTTCTTTCTATTCTCTGAAGAAATTTTTTGTACTCAACATGAGTTGTCTCCGAAGTACTTATTGTTGTTATTATGACATACGTCTCCGCAGAAATTTTCAGTGCTCAATATTTGTTTCAGCTTCATAATCATCATTTATTATGCTTAAGCATGATTTTATAGTTACCCTTATGCTTAAAAAAATCCTTGTCCCTAGTATTAGTATATCATGCAAGTTTAAAACCATTATATACAAAGTATTCAACTCATACTAAACCGAAACATTCTTTCTGTAATTCTGATTTAGGTACAACATCGATTGTACTTATAAGCATGATTAATACTTTGTTATATCTGAGTTTATCATCATAAACAAGAAAAACATAACAACATGATACACATATATTTTAGAACTATGCATCATCAATATAATCAAAACGAGAACATAATGCACAATATTATGCAAGTTTAGAAAAGGAAGTAAAACAAAACTAAGTTATAATAGGTTCAATGACTTAGCTTATTATTCTAGTTCTTCTTGCTTGATTAATTGTATAATACAAAATTCTAGATATATATCTGATCGAATTTTATATAGTGGTAAGAAGGTTGTCGTTCTCTCGGACTTGTGAAGATTGATTTTAGATTTTAGATTATGGAAAGAACTGAGACTATGGATTCCACGATTGACCAATTTTTAAGTGATTCAGTTAACAACAATATTTATGCAATTCATACGTTCAATTTGATTCTAAGATATTTCCAATATTAGATTTCCAAAATATTAATTGTTAATCGCAAGTATGGAATATCAAGAGCTCTAAGCTAAGCATGCACCATCAAGAGAGAACACAACTAATTAATCAAAATATTATAATCAATTATAGTTCAGTGCAAATAATCATAAATAAATTGCAATAATAAATTAATAAGAAAATACCACTTTATTATTGTAACAACGCTTCTTCCATAATCCCAGTATGTGATTCTAGTTCCTCATTATTATAAAGAAAACTAAATAGAAGAAATAAAAGAAAATTGTGAAACTGACTACCGGCTCACCGGCTCTCCAATAACTCCCCTGGTTTCCTGTTCTCGACATCAATATATAGATTTCAACAAAATCTAACCTTCCTCTTTTAATTCTATTCCATATGTCATGACCAACGGGAGTGCGCCACTTGTCTAAGAATACACAATATCACCTAATAAAGACTCGCCACATGTCCGACCACTTGCTTTTCTTTTCATGGGAAAGAAAATATTATATGAGCACATATTGATCTTATGTACGAGGTAAGTACTCATTTTGTCATTATCTCAATTCCAAAACAGATGTCATGTATTAATGTGGTGAAGTATATATTATGCTCAAAATCAATCTTCTTTAGTTGCAAAAGATATTTAGTTTCCTTTCTTCCTCCACCATGTCGACATACCTCGTACATTAGTTATTGAGTAGGATTTTTCATTTTACGTGATACCTCCTAAATCCTTCGAGAACTAATCACCAAGTCCTTCATCCTAAAATCCACGAGACCAAAATGCCCGAGCATGTTAATTTCTTAAACCAACTTCAGCCCATCATCTCCTTCACTAACTTAAATTGGGCCTATCCCATTTAGATCCAAAAGTATCCACGACCCTTGTACTCCGTAGTCCATATTTTCTTCTTGGAATCCTAGGTTTAGCCGATTTTCTTGGAAGATACCATTTTATTCATTTACCTACAATAACACAATAAATACCAAAATAAGCACCAACAATATATATTTTGGGTAGTAAATATGTAAGAATTAATCGCTCATCACACCCCCAAACTTATATTTTGCTAGTCCTCGAGCAAATTTATTCTAGAAAATAAAAACTCACTAGGTGTCCCTAGTGACCGAGTTATAGTCTCGGGAGGGTTTACCAGAGGTGTACCCACAAAACCTTTACTCCAGACCCTAGATATCTACGCAGAACCTTGAAAGGCACTAAAGAATATCCTTGGTTGGCATACTCTCATTGACTACAGAAGGAAGTACCCTGATGCGAAATTCCAATTTTTGTACACGAGTTTGCACTCAGCATACTAAAATTCATATATAAGTGACAGAGGTCTACTCAGATAGTTTATGGACATCATAACCGGAGTCTACCAATCACATGGAAAGATTAACAAGATGGATAAAGAGAAAAAATAGATGGTTTAAAGTGAATGGTGTTTCCCATATCTGTCTGAAGGCCTCTGCCAAGATGAACCTATCCTAATGGACTGAGATACCGCTCTGACTAATATCAACACAACTGGCATATACAAGGGGACCAGTGGTCGATAAACCTAACTCTAGGTCAACACAACTGGCATATACAAGGGCACCAGTGGTCGACTTTATTGAATTTATTCCGGTTGGTCTAGTCTCAATTTTTTTTTTTTTTGGTATCTCAATCACTCTATTTCACCCTAGCAATGGTAATAACTTGAATCGTGTGCCCCACCAAATCACTTAAAAAAAGGATTAGGATTCAACGAGATATGGCGAAACTACCATGTTTTTTTTAATTTTAACACCTGAGATTTGTGCTTTTATGAATAGACTCTTTAGATGTTTCCATCTAATCATATTGGTTCCTCAACTCCTACAACCAAGATGTTCCCATCCACTTAGATTGGTTAGTGCCAACCTTAATAAGCATAAATTTCTAGGCTCTGGAGTTTATTCACTGCAACTAAAAGTTTCTCTCATACTCCCAAACTTAAATCTAACATTGTCCTCAATGTTCTGAAGATAAATTTAAAAGCATGAACAAGGATAAACTGTTACCACTTGAAGCAAAAGAGTTAAGGAAATATATTACCGTGTTGCAAGAGCATGGGTTACCTCCCAAGAAGTGCTAAGTTTAAAGTCTTCATCCAAACTAAGAAAGGATTAGTCACCTTATAGAATCATAAAGTAATAGCCGGAATAACTGCGGATCACCAAAACCAAATAGAGCTATCACAAGTAAAAGGAATCTGCACCATGCCAAGAAAGTTAAGAAATAAAGCACACCCTTGTCTAGTTTCCTGTTTAAGACAACTACATCTAGCTATGGTTCAGGTTCAGGTTCTATAACTGGGTCTAGATAACATATTTTCCTGGGTTGCATTTACTCAAAAGTTAGATCCGAATGTTCAGGTTCTAGAGTCTGGAAAAACTCAAATAAAAACTTAGAAGCACATAATAATAACCTAAATAATTGCGGATCTTTAAAGTCAATCAAATTTGACTTACACAGCTGACCATAAAGAGAGTGGTGGTCTTCCTTAAACAAATATGTCGACCCTAATCTCCTAAAGTAATTAGGTTTAGTCTTGAAACTTAATATCTGACACATTTGAATTTCATAAGTTCCCATAATTGGAGAAAAAAATTTTGTTGGGAAAACAGAGTCAATCGTGGTATCATAGCCTGGATTAACCACATCAACCAGAGGATGGGTTTCTAACAACTGAACTTCTTTTTGGACATCATTAGGTTCAGGAAAACGTGTATGAAGATAATCTTGTTAAATGGTTGAGGCATATATGTTAAGTTCCAAGTGAGGGACCTTTGTAAGAGTTAAAGCACATGGAGAATAAAAATCACCCCCAAACTTAGAGTTTTCATGTCTCTATAAAGACTAGTCACAACTTCCCTAGTTTCAGGGTCATCAGATTCCTGAAAATGGTCAATTGATTCTTCTAAGTCAGGTACATCCTCACTCATCTCTACAATTTCATTTTGTTTTTCTAAGACTAATGTTTCTAAATCACTAGACACGAAAACAATATTCTCAGGATAAACCCGCTCCTCTAAAATATCATCACCTTCGTATTCAAAAGGAAATACTACATCATCTAAGGAAGTATTATCTTTAGTCAAATCCTCGTCCTTTTGAATAGGTGAATAATTACTAAAATTATTTGGATTTTAACTAGAGATAATATTATCATTATGAAGCTCAGTTGGATTAACAAATTCCTGATCTCTATGCCTAAATATTTCAGATTCTTCATCAGCACTATCCTCATCATAATCATAATAACATGAAAATGGTTGAACCTCATCTAAAGTATTTTTTCCAATTCTATCCTCGTCATCTTGATTATATAAATAAAAAAAAAATTCACTTTCAAGGTTGATTTTTGAAGCAATGTATTGGCAATTCAGTGTAATTTGAGCAATTCTTTCTTCCGTCTCTAACTCAAGCCTACATGTTGACTCAGCAAACTCACGTGTTGACTCAGTTAACTTACATGTTGACTCAGCTAACTTCCTGAGGTTATCTTCTAAAGAAGGTTCACTCATTGTTACAGTTCTTTCGTCTATAACTAAGTCATCTGTATCCGCTGACTTATGTGTCGACTCATGTAACTTATGCGTTGACTCAAGTATCTTACGTGCCTCATCTAGAGAAGAGGAATTATAGGAATTTTGCTCGTATGACCGGTATTCATGTGAATAGTAATTGGGCTCACCATGATATGAGCCATAATCTTCAAAAGGTTGGCGTTCCCAACCACTAGTCACACTATGGTCAAAGTAATGTCCATTTTGAAAACCACTCGGATATTCATTGTATTGGCTATTGTAATACCAGTTCGACATTGTCAACACAAAATAAACCCACTGACAGGGGATTCGTGGGTGGATAGAGCCTTACCTCCCGTACCAGACGGGCGATGAACCGTTGAAGTCGACTCAGGCCACTGACTCCAATGTCAGTGTACGAACCCGAGGGGCCGAGACGGTATCGTAACCGTCGTCCTTCCCTGCAACAGTTTTATTTAAATGAACCCTTCCTTAGGGTTTTTTAAAAAAATAATGTCCAATGTCCAAAAATAAAGTCCAAAAAATGTCCAAAAAAAAAAATACAGCAATAAAATCCTAATTGCAGTTTCTAAAAATAAAATAAAATAAAATATCTATATACAAAAATCTTCTTCTTCACTCCTTTTGGATTCCTCTTTTCTTTCCTTCTTAGGCTTCGCTTTTGTTTTCAGCACTTTCTCCCCTTTTCTTTAGCTCAGCTCCAAATCTGAAAACAAACAAGAAATACCAAAAGGCGTAAAAAAGAACAATAATAATAAAAATAAAAATAAAACCTAAAAACAAATCTATACACAAGTCCGCGTCGGCGGCGCCAAAAATTGATCGAATTTTATATAGTGGTAAGAAGGTTGTTGTTCTCTCGGACTTGTGAAAATTAATTTAAGATTTAAGATTATGGAAAGAACTGAGACTATGGATTCCATCGTTGACCAATTTTTAAGTGATTCAGTTAACAACAATATTTATGCAATTCATACGTTCAATTTGATTCTAAGATATTGCCAATATTAGATTTCCGAAATATTAATTGTTAATCGCAAGTATGGAACATCAAGAGCTCTAAGCTAAGCATGCACCATCAAGAGAGAACACAACTAATTAATCAAAATATTATAATCAATTATAGTTCAGTGAAAATAATCTTAAAGAAATTGCAATAACGAACTTAAGAAAATACCACTTTGTTATTGGAACAACGCTTCCTCCATAATCCCAGCATGTGATTCTAGTTCCTCATTATTATAAAGAAAACTAAATAGAAGAAATAAAAGAAAATTGTGAAACTGACTACCGGCTCACCGGATCTCCAATAACTCCCCTGGTTTCCTGTTCTCGACATCAATATATAGATTTCAACAAAATATAACCTTTCTCTTTTAATTCTCTTCCACATGTCATGACCAATGGGAGTGTGCCACTTGTCTAACAATACACAATATCACCTAATAAAGACTCGCCACATGTCCGACCACTTGCTTTTCTTTTCATGGGAAAGAAAATATTATATGAGCACATACTGATCTTATGTACGAGGTAAGTACTCATTTTGTCATTATCTCAATTCCAAAACAGATATCATATATTAATGTGGTGAAGTATATATTATGCTGAAGTATATATTATGCTCAAAATTAATTCTTCTTTAGTTGCAAAAGATATTTAGTTTCCTTTCTTCCTCCACCATGTCGACATACCTCGTACATTAATTATTGAGTAGGATTTTTCATTTTACGTGATACCTCTTAAATCCTTCGAGAAGTAATCACCAAGTCCTTCACCCTAAAATCCACGAGACCAAAATGCCCGAGCATGTTAATTTCTTAAACCAACTTCAGCCCATCATCTCCTTCACTAACTTAAATTGGGTCTATCCTATTTAGATCCAAAAGTATCCACGACCCTTGTACTCCTTAGTCCATATTTTCTTCTTGGAATCCTAGGTTTAGCCGATTTTCTTGGAAGATCCCATTTTATTCATTTACCTAGAAGAACACAATAAATACAAAAATAAGCACCGATAATATATATTTTGGGTAGTAAATATGTAATAATTAATCGCTCATCACACCCCCAAACTTATATTTTGTTAGTCCTCGAGCAAATTTATTCTAGAAAATAAAAACTCACTAGGTGTCCCTAGTGACCGAGTTATAGTCTCGGGAGGGTTTACCAGAGGTGTACCCACAAAACCTTTACTCCAGACCCTAGCTGTCTACGCAGAACCTTGAAAGGCACTAAAGAATATCCTTGGTTGGCATACTCTCGTTGCTACAGAAGGAAGTACCCTGATGCGAAATTCCAATTGTTGTACACGAGTTTGCACTCAGCATACTAAAATTCATATATAAGTGACAGAGGTCTACTCAGATAGTTTATGGACATCATAACCGGAGTCTACCAATCATATGGAAAGATTAACAAGATGGATAAAGAGAAAAATAGATGGTTTAAAGTGAACGGTGTTTCCCATAAAGTCTAACATCTTCCATTTTGGTTAACAACAAATTCTTTACCAAGAAATGCACTCAAGATAAAAAAAAATAATGCTAGCATTCGACTATAGAAACCTACACACCATTTAAAAGATGCAATCTCATTTGTATAATCATAAAACTAGACGTGAAACAATCTTAAGTTTAACTTTATGTTTTCACCTGATCTTTACAACAAATATCTTTACTCCTAAAACTAAGGATTCTAAATTATCTCCAAAGAGATTGTTTGTTTTTATAAAGAGACTTTAAACATTTCATGTCTTATTTAGAGATTCCTCTGTCTTATTCAAGAGACTTCTTTGTAATCGCGACTGAGATTGTATATCGCTCTAGAGACTTAGTTATGTCTTCTTTAAAGAATTTCTTTAGTCTCAAAACAAGCATTTGTATCTTTGTCAAGAGATTTCTTTATGATCCCGAAACGATATAATAATATATTAATTAAAGGACTTTTGTAAATACAAACTCTTTATGATTAGAAAAGAGATCAATTCTTATTGTGCTATCTCTTTCTGATCTCAATAGAGATTTACACCGATATCTTGATTAAGAAACTACAACAAACAGAAATTTTGTATGACCTTAAAAGAGATGTATTTTTTCTCAATTAAGAAACTATAGTGAACTCTTTATGTAGATCTTCTAATGTCTCACTTAAGAGACTACAATGTGATTCCTCATGATTTCAACTGAGATCTACTAATGTCCCACTTAAGAGACTACAACAAAATTCCTTATGATCTCAACTGAGATCTTCCGATGTCTTACTTAAGAGACTACAAAAAGCTCAAATTCTTATGAGATATGTTTCCAAAGATATTTTCTTTATAATTAGTCTATGTGAGTTGTCTCTGCAGAGTCTTTCTGTGCTCAATATGAGCCATGTCGACTCCTTGTACTCAATATCAGCTACAACGATTTTTTGTACTTAATACGAGATTTATTTCTAATCTCCCAAAAGATTTTTTATACTCATGAATTGTCTCTGATGTACTTTATGTTGTCGTTATGGCATACATCTCCAAAGAGACTTTTCAATATTATTTTGAATAACATATAAACATCAATAATAAGTGTCATTGATAAGAAAACAAAATCTATCATACTCCCACTATTCTTTGGAACTCTACCACTATAAAATATTGTTTATAATTCATCATTCTTTGTTTAGATAGTATAACTTCCCAATAAAACCAACAACTATCTTTGTTCAGATGATATAAACTACAATATTAAAGTAGCAATCACCTCTTTAAAAGATATCAGAACCCCGGTTACAACATGTAGAGTATAAAATCATATAAATTTAATACCACCACAAGTTCACCTCTGCGCATACCCATGATGCAAGAATCTTGAAATACTAGTAAAACTTTTACACGACAAATAAGATGTATGAATCGCCATAAAACCATAATATATATGCTTACTATCACTTAAACAACGAAATATATAGCATGTTAATAAGAAAATATAAATATTTTAAATTCAAAATAAGACTCAGCATCATCGCAAAATCTTTTTTCGACAAAGCTGCGAAATGCATGAGTTTTAACAAATTTAAGACTAGCGTCTTATACCAAGTAAAATAACAAGACAATTAAACCTTTGGGTCTAATAAAAAAACCATTCACCATATGAGAATGATCAATTTCAGATTTTATAAGTGTATATTATGGGGTTAATTCATACCCATAAAATCCGAATGAATCACACGGAAACCACAACAATCATACGCTTATTCTCACTAAATTTCTTTCATCGCCCTCAAAGCATAAATTTGGCGACGGTTAGTCGAGTAATGAAAATGTATAGATTATCTACGATTAAATTTCATAAACTAAAAATCAAAGGATATAGTTGCTTTATGATAGACGCATTTATGTGTATAATATATCTCATTTGTATATACTGTTAGTGCCCGTTTTTGTACTTATTATGGTGTTTTATTTATTTATAGGTGTTTTTGGAAAAATAAGATTTTGCGACGAAATTGGTTAAAAATGCGGCGTTTGGAGCTCCGTTGACGGTATACCGGAAGCGCCCCAGAATTGTGCCGGAAGTACCCTGGAAATGTCCCGTAGGAACCCCGAAAAAGTGCGGAAAATATCCCAGAAGAATTGCTAAAGGCACTCCTTGGTTGGATAAGGGCACCCCATAGATATTTACACCCCAAAAAGGATGTTTGCACCCCAGTTTCTAAGGGGACACCCAACAGTGGTTAGGGGGACACCTTCTTCACGATTTGAAAATTCAAAATGGCGGGAAACATGCATGCAGACGCTGTTGAATTTTCGATTTGATTTTGGAAGATTTCTAAAGAGATTCAATACCAAGAATCAGTTGGGCTTAACTTGATAGAGCTAAACAGGGCTATTGTAAGCAATTTGATCGATCAAAATGGGCCAGATAAGCCGTGGGAGGAAATCAAAGTTAAACAGGGGAAGATATTATCAGGTGCACTGTGAGCCGATTTTGGAAAGTTTGTGGACAAACAGGGGAAGATATCTTCTCTTATAAAGTTTGTATGTGACTTATGGAAGTATTACAACTCATTTGCGCAGGCAGAAGAGGTGGAAAAGATCGTATCTCGGCTGACAGTGAAGAAAATAAAAAATATATTTTCCGAGTAAATGAGAATTATGTGGAGTTATTGTGAGTGATTCGTTGCTCCTGTTGTGTATAAATAGCATCCTAGGGTCTCATAGAAGGGTGTCGAGAGTTTTGGGAGCTAGGCAGAGCTAGAGAAGACGAAATCAGAGTTTAACAAAACTCTGTTTCTGCTGCTGCATGAAGATGAACACGAAGAACAATAGACTGTAAGAGACTGTCGTTCTTCAACAGTGACAACGACAGTGGTGTGTGGGTCGTAGTTTCCCAAAGACTACAGCATTTCATATGTATCGTTCTTGTGTGACGCTTCATGTGGGTCGCACATTAGCTGTTTACACCATTTTCTCTTCTTCTCATCATTTGTAAACCATTTTTGAGCCATAATAAATTATTTTGAGAGCATTTATACTATGATGAGCTAATTCCCTCGTGACCAAGGCAATGGAGGAATCTATTCACGCAACATAAATGGGTAACTATTTCATTTAATTATATAATTCACCTAATCGCTGCTTTTGCAGAGTTTTAAATTGTTTGAATGATTGTCTTAATTATTTGTTATTCAGTTTGATAGGTTATGCTTGGTTTAATCTCTTGATAATCTATGCTTAAGGTTTACAAATAATGTTTGAGAATCTGTATGATTGATAGTGAATTAAAGATAAAAGAGGACTTAAGAATTGAATAGAGTTTTGAAATATTTATCATTCAATTTTGCATAATAGTGGAATCTAGTGTCTTGGCTACCTCTCGCACCCATTGTTAATAATTTTGTATATAATTTTATTAAACCTTTAAATTTAATCTTCACAAATCTTTGAGTTTGAATCTTATTTACTACAACAACGACTCTCAAATTTTTTTTAACCATTTTGGCGCCGCCAACGCGGATTTGTGCTTAGGTAGAATTTTTAGGTTTTTATTATTTTTTATTATTCCATTTTTTCTTTTTACGTCTCTTTAGTTGTGTCTTTGTATTACAGGTTTGAAGTTGGATACTAAAGACCTTGGAATCAAAGCTTAAAGCTAAAAGAGAAGGAAAAAAGACAAAGCAAAAAAATAAAGAAAAAAGAGAGAAAAAAAAAAGAGAGAGTTTTATTTTTTTATTCTTTTTTTAAGAGACTTTCCATTTTTATTTTTATTTTATTTTTGTAATTATTATTATTATTATTATTTGTATTTCTTTTCATTGGACTGGACTTTGGACAATTTATTTTAATTTTAAACCCTACGGAAGGGTTATATAAAAAAAAAATTATATATAAACTGTGTGCAGGGAAGGACGGCGATTACTATATCGTCTCGGCCCCTCGGGTTCGTACATGACATAGGAGTCGTGTCCGAGTCGACTTCAACGGTTCACCCCCCGTCTGGTACGGGAGGTAAGTCCATCGAAACACTCGCGAATCTCCTGTCAGCGGGTTTACTGTATTCCTTAAGGTGATTCATTGATTGAGGACGAATTTGGACTGTTTTTAAATTCCTAGTAAAGGGCAAGGCCTGGCCAATACAAGATAAGGGTTCGGATTTCATCACCGCTCCCTTCTTGCCCGCCTTAGGAAAACGAAACCTAACGCGAACCCAAGCTTAAAACTTGACTAGAACGAGACCGATAGGGTATCGCGCTTATCAGGAAAAAATTTCGAAGGATATTGGTTACTTTCTTAAGCACACCTCGAAGTTCATGATGGTTTCTGTGAGTTAAATGCGTGACTGCGCCGCCTTGTGGTAGCGGTGAGGCCTTGGGTATCAAAGCTCCACTGAGCTTCCCTCGCCTCAATTCAACTTACATTGACTCGGATTGATTCCAAAGGGGTTTGCTTAAATTGAAACGAATTCCCCTTCGAGAGATAGAAGCAAGTCTAGAAACAATCTAAGTGAAGCCATCATGTTTTTTTTTTTTTTGCTAGAAATCTTTAGGTTTGTTTTGGTGGATTCGAGTCGGCCTTGTTTGTGGTTGTGTAGATTTCCCTTGCAATTAAGAATGTCGAACTGGTATGATAGAAGCCAATACAATGAGTATCGACCTGAATTTGAATATGGACATCATCAGTTTTATGACCATGGTGGGAATAGTAGTTGGGAACGCCAACCTTTTCAAGGTTATGGTTCATACCATGGTGAGCCCAATTACTATCCACACGCGAATTGGTCTTACGAGCAAGAAAATCAGGAACACTGTAGTACTGGTTACTCGTTTTTGGAAACTAGTCCTGATTATGATATTTCTGAACCTGTTCCATCTCTAGAAGAGACCCAACAACGGATTGAAAGGACGTATAAATGTTTAGTTGCAATGAATAGTTCAAAAGAAGAGTGTACACGATATTCTGAGATGATAAACGAGAGTGGTGAACGTATAAGTGTTATGCTCAGTGAAATTCAGGCACGTCTAGAGGCAGAAAATGAACAGTTGGCTAATGCTGCTCGAAATAATCTAAATTTTCAAAATAGGGTTTCTAATTCTACCCTTGATATCAATAGTGAATATTTGCCTAATTTAGAGGACGAGGCTAGAATAAAAGACACTACTTATTTAGATAAGGTTCAATCATCTTTGTACTATTATGATGATGAGGATAGTAGTAATGAAGAATCTGAAATATGTAGGCATAGTGATCAGGAATCTATTAATCCAATTGAGCTTTATAATGATTATATTATTTCTAGTTCAAATCCAAATAATTTTTATGATTATTGACCTATTCAAAAGGACGAGGATTTGATTAGGGATACCACCGTTTTAGACGATGTAGTTCATGATCCTTTAGCCTGCAATATGTTGGATAATCCATTATTTGATGTGCCTATCAGTGAATCGGAGGAGGTAACTATGATTAAAACCTTAGTTGATGAGCCTTTATATGAAACTTTCTCTGATAATCCTTTATATGATTGTGATGATGGTTTAGAGGAAAGAGTTTACCCTGAGAATACTGTTTTAGAATCTAGCGATTTAGAAACACTAGTCTTAGAAGATGATAAACTCGTAGAAATGAGTGAGGATGAACCCAACTTAGAAGAATCTATTGACCATTTCCAGGAATCTGATGACCTAGAAATTAGGGAAGTTGTGACTAGTCTTTCTAGAGACACAGAAAACTCTAAGTTTGGGGGTGATTATCATTCTCCGTGTGCTTTAACTCTTAGAAAGTACCCTCCTGTAGGACTTGACATTTGTGCCTCAACCATCTTACAAGATTATCTTCATACACGTTTTCCCGAACCTAATGATGTCTAGAAAGAAGCTCAGTTGTTAGAAACCCATCCTCTGGTTGATGTGGTTAACCCAGGCTATGATACCAAGATTGACTTTGTTTTCCCACCAAAAACTTTTCAACCAATTGTGGGAACTTTTGATTTTAATATGTGTCGGTTATTAAGTTTTGAGACTAAACCTAATCACTTTAGGATATTAGGGTCGACACATTTTCTTAAGGAAGACCACCTTTTTCATTGTGGTCATCTGTGTGAGTCAAATCTGACTGACTTAGAGGATCCCCAGTTATTCAGGTTGTTGTTATGTGCTTATAAGTTCTTAGTTGAGTTTTTCCAGACTCTAATACCTGAACCAGATCTTAGCTTTGAGGAAATCCAACCGATAAAAACCTGTTATCTAGACCCAGTTATAGAACCTGAACCTGAGCCACAACTAGATGTAGTTGTCTTAAACAAGGGTATGTTTGGCATCTTTTTGGTCTGTTGCAGTTTCCTCTTCTTGTGGGTAATACTTTTTGATCCAGATGACCCACAGTTATTACGACTACTTCCATATGATTCTATGAGGTGACTAATTCCTTCCGATGTCTGGCTAAAGACTTTAAACTTAGCACTTCTTGGGAGGTAACCCAATATTCTTACGACACGGTAATATCTTTCCTTATCTCTTTTTCTTCATTGATAACAGTTTATCCTTGTTCATGTCTTTAATTTTATCTTTAGAACATTGAGGACAATGTTAGGTTTAAGTTTGGGGGTATGGGAGAAACTTTTTAGTTGCATAATAAATAAACTCCAGAGCCTAGAAATTTATGCTTATTTAGGATGGCACTAACCAATCTAAGTGGATGGAAGCATTTTGGTTTTAGGAGTTGAGAGACCAATCTGACTAGATGGAAACATCTAAAGAGTCTATTCATAAAAGCACAGAGCTCAGGTGTTAGAAATAACATGATAGTTTCGCCATATCTCGTTGAGTCCTTTTCATTTCTGTTTCTATTTTTATTTTTAAACTATGTTTCTCTAGGCGATTAGGTGGGGCTCACGATTCAATTTGTTACCACTGCTAGGATAAAATAGAGTGACTGAGTATTGAAAAAAAAAAATTATTATTAAAAAAAAAAAGTTTTAGACCAGACCATTTGACCAAACGGAATAAAATTCAATAAAGTCGGCCACTGGAACCCTTGTATATGCCAGTTGTGTTGACCTAGAGTTAGGATTATCGAACACTGGTTCCCCCGTATATGCCAGTGATTTGATATTAGTCAGACTATCTCAGTCATTTAGGATAGGTTTATTTTGGCAGTGGCCTTCAGACAGATATGAGAAACATCGTTCACCTAGTTAACATCAAAACCATCTATATTTTTTCTATATCCATCTCTTAATCTATCCATATGATTAGTCTGACTCCGAGTATGATTAGTCTGACTCCGAGTATGACTCCTTTAACCTTAGATTTTTCCAAAACCCTGTAGGTTAACGACTTGAAGACTTCATTGGGATTGTGAAGCCAGACCCAACTATTTTCTCTGTAGTTGTGTGTTCTTATCTTGCTGTATTCTATCGTATTGAGTAATATCTTCTCTAAGATTTGCTCGATATTTAATCTCCGATATGCAAGATAAAAAGTAGTCACAAACATCTTCATCTCATCGTTTGTGATTCCACAATGTCTTATTTCGCTACCATACGATAAAGATTATTGTGAGGTGATTGAAATTACTAGTTGTTCTTCGGGAATATAAGACCGGTGTATCAATTGGTTCATGTTTACCTTGATTTATCAAAAGACTGAACAAAATTTATAGGTATTTCCATGGGAGACAGATTTATATATTCAATAGACTTTTCTGTATGAGACATATTGGTTTATCAAGTCTTCGACTTTGGGTCGTAGCAACTCTTAGTTGTGGGTGAGATCAAGTAACAGAATCAAGTGTGTAGAGTGCTGCTGGGATTCAGAGGCGTAAGGAACATGACTGTACCTTGATCAGTGTGATATTGGTTAGGTCTCAACTACATTCTAGTCCGAAGTTAACTTGGAGTAGTCTTGTGTTTGTAGGGCTTAATACAGTACGGTGTTCAAATCTGGACTAGGTCCCGGAGTTATTCTGCATTTGCGGTTTCCTCGTTAACAAAATTTCTGGTGTCTATGTTATTTTTTTCCGCATTATATTTTTTTATATACTTGAAATATCACAGGTTGTGCGTAGTTCAATCAATTAGATAATTCAACCTTTGGTTGTTGATATAAATTGATTGATACTCGGATAATTGTCTTTGGTACCATCCATATTATTTCTCATATTAATCCGGCTCACAGATTTCTATCTGTTCGATTGCTGATTGATTTGAGAAATTGATCTATAACTATTGGATATATTTACATTGATTGAGTCTGACTGTCTATTTGATTCTCTTGGAATTATATTGGAGTTTGTCTATACATATTTCCTAAATGAAATATTGGGTGAGGTTGTTAGACCCTCGGTTTTTCAATTGGTATCTGAGCAGGCAAACACGTTTAAGACCTCATAAGTCTGTGTTTGTGGCAATCTGATTTGTGTGGATAGTTGTGAAAATGCGTGGGTCTAACAACCACACCTAACAATTCGTTTGGCAATCTGAGAGGACTTACTCCAATACACTTATTAGAGAATCAACTAGACAGTCAGACTCAATCTAGAATAAATTATATCAAGAGTTTAATATCTTTAACTCTTAATTCAATCCGCAATCAGCAAATAGAAATCTGCGAGCCCGGTTGAATAAGAGGAGTAACTTGAACGGTACCAAAGACCAATGTTCAAGTGTCAATCAATGTAAATCAACAACCCAAGGTTGGATATTGTAACTGATTGATCTTAACGCACAACTTGTGATATTTCAATTATATAACAAAATATTATGCGGAAAAGAAATAACACAGACACCAGAATTTTGTTAACGAGGAAACCGCAAATGCAGAAAAAACCCCGGACCTAGTCTAGATTGAACACCATACTGTATTAAGCCGCTACAGACACTAGCCTACTACCAATTAACTTCAAACTGGACTGCTGTTGAACCCTAATCAATTTCACACTGATTCAAGGTACAGTTGCGCTTCTTACGTCTCTGATCTCCAATAGGGTACTACGCACTTGATTCCGTTAGCTGATCTCACCCACGACCAAGAGTTCCTACGACCCAAAGTCAAAGACTTGATAGACAAATCTTTCTCTCACAGAAAAGTCTATAGGATTGAATAAATTTTTCTCCCACAGAAATACCCAGGAGTTTTTGTTCCGTTCTTTTGATAAATCAATGTGAATAGGAACCAATTGATAACCCAGACTTATATTCCGGAAGAACAACCTAGTATTATCAATCACCTCACAATAAACTTAACCGAATAGCGAAACAACTTATTGTGGAATCTCAAACGATGAGACGAAGTTTGTTTGTGATTACTTTTCTATCTTGCCTATCGGAGATATAAAATCTCGAGCCAATTATTTCAATTGCACTCAACACGATAGAAACAGCAAGATCAGATCACGCAACTACAAATATAATAGTTGGGTCTGGCTTCACAATCTTAATGAAGTCTTCAAGTCGTTAACCTACAGGGTCTCGAGAAGAAACCTAAGGTTAAAAGAGGATCGACTCTAGTTATGCAACTAGTAACACACAGGAGGTGTGGGGATTAGTTTTCCCAGTTGCTCGAGTTATCCTTTATATAGTTTTCAAATTAGGGTTTGCAATCCAAGTTACCTTGGTAACAAAGCATTCAATATTCACTGTTAGATGAAAAACCTGATTCAACCAAGCTAATATCTTTCAACCGTTAGATCGAACTTAGCTTGTTACACACAAATGAAATGTACCCTCATTCAGGTTTATGTAACCGTACCTAAACGTGTACACCAGGTTGGTTCACAAATAGTTAACCGAGGTTAGCCATATGATTACTCTCATATTAACCTTATTCATCTTAACCATAACTAGTTCAAATGACTCAAATGAAACTAGTTAAAGAGTTGTTCAATTGTTTAGAAAACACAATTGAAACCAAATCGGTTTGATCCACTTGAATCAATCATGGACATTGCATCCACGGTTTGCAAAGATTGCATTCCTTATGATTTAAATGTTTACGTCTATGAACTGACCGATTTGACAAAGTAACCAGCTTAAGTATGCGTACGGGTATGCATACATAAGCAATCGGATTTTGAGTTTGTTAAGTTTCCAAACTCAGCAGAAATTTTCGGTTCGAAAAATTCCACCAGTATGCATACGAGTACGCATACTTAAGGTGACTAGTTTAGGATTTTTTTAATTCCCAAACTCAGAATATATTTTCGGTTCGAAAACTTCCGCCAGTATGCGTACGGGTACGCATACTTATCTTGTCTTCTTCACCAATTTCGTATACACACATATGCATACTCTTGGTTCCCGGTTTATGGATTTACACACTAATATGCGAACACACTATATATGCTTATATCCAAAGATGGTTACATCATCAACTCTTTATTTCAATCATTGAAACATTCTTCTATAATGACAATAGCCGTTTTCACGCACTATTAGCATCAAAGCAATTTTCAAGATATTGAAATAATCATTATTGAAACATTCCAAGCCTACATCAAATGATTGTATCACACAAATCATGTAAGATGTTACTCGTCAATTTTCTCATGATATAAAATGAACTTGGTCGAAGCGAAAGCTTACCAACACATATTTCGAGAAACATGTAAGCGAGATATACTCAGCTCGAAATCTCAAATGTGTATAGAGAAAACTATATCGTAACACGACTTATATCTCGATATAGGAGATAATAGAAATAGACTTTCCAAGTGATAGACGAGTTCAAGTCTCCACATACCTTTTGTCGAAGAAGTTCCACAAGCTCCCCTTAGTATTTCTTCGTCTTCAAGAGATGAACGTCGAGAGATCTAAGCTCAACTACACTATCTATGTCCTAGTCCGAGACATCTATAAATAGGCTAGAAATCAAGACTCATAGTTTTGATCACTAACATTGACAAACATGCTTGAGATAGCAACGCATGCGAGTTCAACCGAGCAATGCTCTAACAATCTCCCACTTTGTCAACTTTATTGACAAAACTATCAATACATATGGATTACAAAAAAGATAAAAAAATGTAGCTTCTCATCTACATGCTTGATCTCCTTGGCATCTTCAACGCTACTCGAAATTTTCGTTACTTCCAAGTACTCCATGATCCTAAAGGTTGTAAGTTCAGCATCACAATTGTTGAATATCCGTAGATATAACAATGAGAAAACAAAATGCTCTCCGTGTCATAGTCAATGCTTACACTGCAGCAGTGTTTGCTGTGTCACCCAGCGGCTAGGAAACATTGTGATCTTCCCTCCCTTAATCTTGATTTAGTTAATTCAGTGGCTGGCCTTCCTTAGCGTCGCACGTCAGGGGTATTAATTCTGTTTCTTCATTGCAGATTAATGAATAGTCCAGCTAAGAATCCGACAATTAATTGCGCTCTCATCATCTTGCCATTAGTTTATTTCCTTTTAGTTTTTACCTTCCCTGTTGGCCTGTTCCATAACGTTTCAGAAACCCTAGGATGCCGTTGCATTCCCTCTTCAATAATAGATGGTATTCCCAATCCAATTGAATTTTTTGCGACTTTACAAATGCAAAACGCACATCCCAACATTAATTGGATTCTCTCTATAAAATGTCTAATCCCAATCGAGAACAGCATCCGTTCCACTTGAACATGTAAGTTCTGTTTCTTTTCCTTTGCTTTCAATTACATTTTCCGACCATTTGCTTTCCTTTTCATTCATGCAAATTTGATTACTTTTACATGTGCAATTGCTATAATAATGTTTTGCTAATGTTATATTCTGTCAGCATATTGGTAAACTGCCAGTGCCAACTTTGATTCATTTCTGAATCATCAATTAAGAGGATTTTGTCAATATATTTGTTAATTTTTTTTTCCATGTAACATGTTCGACAAAATGTCCAAACAATCAGGCTAGGTAGAATGGCAGATCAACTATTTAACGGCATGTTGGTTCTGTGTCACCTTTTACCAATATGGGTATATCGGATTTAACTTGAAAGTGTGTCCAACTTTTGGGTTTCTTCTTCTTATGCAGTTGCACCAAAGTAATTTTGGTTTTTATTGTTTTTGGTCTCATAGAGATTGGAACAGGGAGACTCAGACTACAATTTTAACGATTATGCTTATGATTATGCATTTGTTTTTCTATTCTATTGACTAGACCAGCCGTTCTTTGTTGCTTTTCAGGTTCCTGCTTAGCTTTGAGGTTGAATATAATACTAGGCGCCGCAATCAATGTTTCTCTTGATAGTGTGGTCCGTAAATTGGTCCGGCTCTCAGCATCTAAAGTCATCAGTAGGTAATAGGTAAATCTGCCCAGATTGATGCAAAATAGGCAGGGATGTCTGGGTTCTCACATATCCTGCTTCATGTTATGGATTTCCAAGTTCATATTTTGCTATTGTTATTAGGTCGTTTTTGTTGAGAGGTGCATACAATGACATGATACTCGATGGTGTACAACCATCAAGAGATTCATTACACTGAAAAGGGCGAGCTTGGTTGCAAGATGCTTTTATTTTAGAGATCAGAAGGAAGCAATCGGCTTAGTACCAGAAGGTAAGTATCATGAATGGTAATTGTTTTACTTTTATGTTTGAGATTAATAAGAAGTCAGGTTTCATCTTAGATAAGACACATTGGGTAATTCTCATTTCCCGAGATTCAGCTTTTGTTTGATATTTTTCGTTTATATCGAAATATATCATTTAGCTGAACGCTTGAACAACTGTGCTAAGGTTGTTCATGTAAATTCTTTGAGGTATATTAAAGTGAGGGCATTAGGGGAACCAGAACTCTATACTACTGTTAACTATTCAATGTGAAATATATAAATGCTGACCACTTTTACCACATTTCTTAAAAGTGACTTGAATCATTTGTCTATCTAAAAATGTAAGAAAATGCATAAAGGTAGAAATAAGGTTTACCCTAAATAAGAAATTGGCGAAAAGGAGGCTTAAAGGAACCCTCCTTGGTTAGCCGATTTCGCTTTACCCTTTGGGTAGTGAAATTGGGAAAAACCAAATGTGTGTTGTCAGAAACAGCAGTTCATTGTGAGTAGATGATCAGATGTTGCCAATGACTCTAATATTAACTAATAATGGTGGGAGGCCTAAAGATAGAGAGGACTTTAGTAATAAATCATAAATGTAATATGATCTATTCATAACAGTGCATTTAGACAATGCATATTTGATTCATGCTCAGCCAGTTTGTAATTTTATTCGATGTTTATATTCAGGTTCTATACTAAAGTCCTCTTAAGCTGTTGACAGGGCCGGAGTACGAACTCAGTTCCACAAATGCGATACCTCTCAGCGTCATAAGTATAAGACGGAATGTGAATACCGGCAGTAGAGCTACATGAGTATGAGAAAAAATGTAAGAAAATTTATAAATTTTAGGCTTCAATATGACCCATCTTGGAGGAGGCTTCTCATATTGACCCGTAAAGAGACCCCTGAAAAAAATGATTAAGATTGGAAGTGGGCTTAAGATAGAAGACTTGAGTATTGGTGTTAATCACAATGAAATTTGGGATGGGTGTTCAGATTTGTTTCTTACACCAAAAAGACAGTTATACTAACTCAATAATTGCATAGAAATAGAAATGGTACACCCGTGGGCTACCAAAATATACCCTATGCATCTTTCTACTATGATACCAATGGAATAGATGTTCTTCACTAAATTTTGCATTTCACTTAGCTGCATTTTTTAAGCATATATTCTTCGACTTTTATATTTATGATCCAATCTGAATCAGTCCTTATCATTCCCAGAGAGTGGCATATTTTTTACCCTGTTTTTTACCATGCTACATTCTCATTCGGTTCCAAGACTGCATGCTGCCAGCAAATTCAAGGAATTGCCTTAGGTTAACAGATCCGGATCAATTATTCATTCACATGTAAACTTACTGTGCATTTAAGTGCCTAGGCACACCAAAAGCTACGACGTGAAATGAATAATTTAGTTTTTTGGATAAACATCTTTGGTAGTGCAATAAATTGAATGCTTTCGGTTTCAAAACTAAGTGCATTTAACCCCAGACATTGCACGAGATAATTTTGTAACCCGTTATACGGGCGTCATGGTTTAGGCATTTTAATAGGACAAAAAAAGGGGACAATTAGACTTTGGGTCTCAACTTTGTGACCAACTTTGAGTTTGGGTCTTGTAAAAATTTTAATTAGAGTTTGGGTCTCAGGACCGTCATTGACCGTCTTGACAGTTAAGAAAATTATTATAATTAAAATTAATTTATATTTACTTAACGGCGTAAGTTGCCGTCAAACATGTGAAACACACGTGTTATTTAGTATCTCCTGAAACGCATCTGACGGTGCAGAATAGATGTACACCAACGGTCTGGATTATTCATCTGTTACCTGACTGTTGCACCCAACCTCAAACCTCTGCACAAACCAGGTTTCAACCATTTTTCACACATCAACTTTACACCTGCGGACAGATTTAAGCTCACAATTTCACACATCAACATATATGTCCACAAATATAAAATGAAGAACACATGAATACAAGAACCAGAGGTAAGTTGCATTCATAAACCAAGAGTTATCAGATTCAATAGTACCCAACTTGTTTGTCACTCCAACTTGTTCATATTCTCAAAAGAAAGATGACAATGTTTCGCCTTTATCCCATAGTAAGATGTCTGCAAAAGAAACTAACTTGTATGCTAAATAAAAGACTACGAAGAGCTTAAACAAGCCTGATGCATTTAGTTTTCATCATTGGACCACTGCTCTGGTGTGCCAAACCAGTCTATGAACCTCCTACTTCCCCTTCCATATGATAATGAAAATATACCTCCACCCCTTGTCACTAGGCCACCTCCTCCGCGACCCACTCTGCCACCCCCTCTGCCAGTATTGAATACCTAAAACATTGAGTAACAAGAAATTGTAAATTACAAAAAAAATGACAAGCAACAAGAAACTACAAGTTGTAAAGAATGACAAACGGGAATAAATTGAGCCTAAATGTTACCTGAGCTAGTGTTGGTTCTCTACGCAGTGTTGGCGGTTCAGCTTGTAATATACCAAAACCAACAATCTCGCCATGTCTTCTATGCACAAGCCTTACCCTTGCATTGGATCTAGATCCCCTTCCTCTTGGTCTACCACCTCTTGCATTGGTAGTAGCAACTCCTCTTCCAAAGGCAACAGTTGTAGATGCTTGAACTTGAACAACAGGTTCAACTGGTGCAGTAGAAACTCCTCTTCCGCCTCTGCTACCCCTACCACCTCTTCCTCTTTTTGCATGACCTTGTTCTGCTAGTGTAGTTGAAGTTGATGCAGTGACAACTGAAGAAGGTGCAACAGTAGTTGATGTTGGAGCTGATGTTGTTGCACCACCTCTCCTCTTTCTGGTACCACCACCTCGAGCTGATGTCGTAGTTGAATTTGATGCAAAATTTGATGCAGTAGCTGGTGTTGGTGGAGGTGGCCTAAATGCTGGATTGGGCCTCACATGAGGACCTGTGAAGGTGGCTGGAGCTGCAAAAACAATTCCAGCACAAGGCATTTTGATCATAAGCCAAATTCAAAGTAATTCAGAGCATACACAGTCAATGTCCACAGATATATATTACCTTGATGTTGGTCCTCAGCAGCAGCCCCTTTACAAGTTACCCTATTATGACCATAGACATAACATTTCCCGCACATATATTTCCTATTATTCTCACCCTCATCTCTGTCCCTTCTTCTTTGACTTCTAGGTCTACCTGGTGGCCTAGAGCATTTAGGAGGTTTCACGTCCATGGGATTCTGTATAAAAATGAATAAGATATGTATAAGAGATATATATAAGAGATGTCATATTAAAAAACAACATTGTTTAAGATTGTTACCACTGCCCATAAAGCTTTATCCAATAGAGGTTCAATAGAAGGAGCATATAGTTTTCTGTAGGTGTCAACAGACATGTATTCATGGACGTACCTGCAAACATAAATTCAGTTGACTTAAGTAATTAGTATTCAAACAGTTGAGAGTTAAAAGCAAAATAGCTCAATTCAGTGATTTCAGTAATTCAGTTTGTCACTTACTTGTCATGGTTCTTTGTTCTATGATATAAACTTGCACATATGCCATGTACACATGGTACTCCACATACTTGCCATGCATTGCAGGTGCAAGTGTGCTCCTCCAGGTTCACCACCCAAGATATGTCCTTTTTTGTATCAGAGACCGACCAAAGATGCTTAGTTGACGGTTGTTTAGTGAACTCGTGGCTGAAGTACAAATGCTTCTATACGATATCTGTCACTCTAGGGACCACACCACCATCAGGCATTTTCTCACCCACTTGTTCTCTATCAAAGAATATTCGCATCATAAGTAAATGAAATTTTTGCACCAACTTACATACAGGCATCTTCCTGTAATCCAGAATCCATGAGTTGAAGGCTTCGCAGAAGTTAGACGTAACATGCTCACACTTTGATGACCTATCAAAATAACATCTTGCCCATGTCTCAACTGGTTCTCTGTCAAACCACTCTGGTGCAGAAGGCTTTGCCTCTTTAAGTCTGTCCATCCAAATTTTATGACCTACTTCAGAGAATGACCTTGCTGTTCTCCATACAATAAACTCTAGGTTCTTACCAGGATGTGATTTCTTAAAATTCTTGTAAAGATGTCTAAAACAGTACCTATGACTGTGATTTACATCACTAAAATTTCTTGAAACACCTTCAATCAGCCCCTTTTGTCTATCACTAATGAAAGTCAAGAGCCATTGGATGTTGCTTTAACTCTTCAGCCATTATACTCAGAAAATCTATCCAACTTTCTTTACACTCTGACTGACAAATGTATATCGCAATGGGAAATAAACCATTGTTGCCATCAAGAGATGTGATTGCCAACAATACACCACCATATTTACCATTTAGATGACATCCATCTAGTCCTAGTATAGGTATATTTTTCAAAAACCCATCTAAAGACACCCTGTATGAAATACATAATGACACAAATCTCCCGGTTACAGGGTCTGTTTTCAATTTAACTATGTTCCTGCTATTCTCTCTCTTAATTTGATCACATAGAGCATGAAGTAAAGAATAACCTTCTTCGTAACTACCCATAATTTTCTCATTACACAAATGGAAAGCATGCCATGCAGTAAAATAAGAAATATCAACTTTATGATTTTTCTTCACCTCAGTTATAAAGTCCCTGGGCTTGTAGTTAGGATGGGCCTTGTAGCATTCCAACATCACCTTGGCCACCCATCTTGCATTGGCTAATGGATGATTGAGCCCATGTATAGACTCACAGGTGTGAATGAAATGACCTGAAATTTTGAACACCACAAAGTCAATCTCAAAAGTAGGACCATCTCTACAAGTCAATACATGATACTCATGAAATTCAAAAACAACAAGATAACATGAAATAAAGAAGTATGTCAAGCTTATAAATGTAAAATAGAAGCAAATTTGAGTTACTAACCTGCTTTGCATTCAAATGTTTGCCCATCAGGTAGTACAGAGCAGTAAATCTTCCATTCACAAGTTTCATCCTTGCATCTGTATGATTGAATCTTTTCCTTGTTCTTTTTTTGTACCATACAATAATTCATGTCAAGTGCTAGATCCTTCAAATAATCCCTGCAATGTTGTTTGCTCAACCATTGCTGCCCAACAAATAGCTTCTCCACAAATTCTTGCTTTTCAGATAACTTGAAGTCGCCATCAATCTTCTGTGTATCTTCAACGAACTCCTTGAATTCAAGGGTTGAATTTAACGTTTCTTGAATTTTACCAGTGAGATCAATCTCTTCATCATCATTTATCTCTGGTTCATGTAAGAGTTCCACATCTTCACTATCGTAGTCTTCATCAGGTATATCTTGTTCCTCTATATTGACTGTCTCACTAGTATTGTATGTACTAGAAAATAGTTCATCATCATCAACCTGTGAAAAAACTTCATTACTTTGCAATGGGTCTAGAACACCAGATGCTTGACTTCCAGTTGTGCTTGACTCAACTTGACAGCTGCCTTGTGTTGCAGTTTTATTGGGGTACAAAATAGGAAGGAAGTCCAAGTCCTCTTCTGGTCTATAGTCAGGCATTTTCTCCAAATTAGGATGCTCGGCTCTTTTATATTTTCCAACAAGATATCCACCTCTAGTGGGATAATATCTAAACAAGTCATCCATGGTACCTGCATTTTAATACCCACACATACTTGCATTAGTTACCCAACAATGACTCAACAACACACAATAACTACAACCACAATTTTTTTTTCTTTCTACCGTGAAGTCAATTTTCAGTAATTGATAAACAACCACAGTACAACAACACAGGAAAAAATCCTTTTCCTTTCTTTACAGTTCACAGAAATTATTAAAGGCAAAACAAGGACCACAATAAAACTCTTCCATCAGTGAATTAACTATTCCATGTACCCTTTCTTTATTTAAACATCACTCGACAAAAGCAGAAAAATAATCAAAAGGAAAATCTAAAGAAATACTTGAACAGAACAAAACCCTAAAAGACAAAGTGAAAAACAAAATTCATCGTTTAAATTAGTATTCCTATCCTAAAATTCATAGACATCAATCAGAACAACCCAGAAAAAAACCCAAATCAATGGGTCTACAAAACCCCAAAAATGAAACTTTTTAACTTACCTCAAATCAGATTAATCAAACAATGAATCAACTGTAGAAATCTTGTACAACGACAATAATAAGACCACACTCAACTCAAATCAGGCTTGAACCGTCGATTCTCTTCAGAAAAATGTCCGTGTTGAGCGTGTTGAGCGTAGCAAAAAAACCCTAGAAAAATGGTAAGTTTTACTATTCTCTTCGATATATAGTTAGGTCTTTTTTTTTTTATCTTGAACCGTCGATTCTTGGGCAGTTCTCCTCCACACACGTGTAAACGGTAGGTATAGTTAGTAAATAAAAAGAAACGTTAGATTTAGTTGGTCTTTTCCTCTTTTAACCAGTTTCATAACTGTCAACGCGGTCAATGACAGTCCTGAGACCCAAACTCTAATTAAAATTTTCACAGGACCCAAAGTCAAAGCTGGTCACAAAGTTGAGACCCAAAATCTAAATATCCCCAAAAAAAGTCATTACATGATCATTCAAGGTGTCCCTTATAAAAAAAATATTGGAAATGACAAATTAACCCTCATAATTGATAACCTAGTTTAGTGATGATAATCAAGTTTAGTGTTAATGATTAATTTCACTTATATTAACTGAAAATGAAAACCAAAATCAAATATTTAGAGTTGAAAAAAAAAGTTTAGAGGAGAAGGTCAATCTCAATTAATTGAAGAAATTAACCAATAAAATGAAGAACCAGGACCTGAAAATGACCGGGTATACTTCTAAATTAGTCCCAACTAGCTTTTTGTTGTTCGAAGTTATCTAAAGTACGTAAAAAATTCAATTTTTTTTACATTTTTAATGCTAATTACGGTTGTAATTTTGCTCATAATCAACCGTAAATCGAAGTTACGGTTCGTAAAAGATGAACTACCAACCGTAACTGGTTAAATTAGAAGAAAACCCAATCGTAAAACCAGTTAAGGTTGGTAACTAAATGCTCGATACCAACCGTAACTGAGTTACGGTTGGTAACCAAATGCTCGATACCAACCGTAACTGAGTTACGGTTCGTAAACTAAAATGGTTACCAACCGTAACTGAAGAAAATTCTCAGATATAAGAACATACGGTTGGTAATTGAACTATTACCAACCGTAACAACATCAAAATATCCAGTTACTGTTCGTAATTGAGTTAAAATCAACCGTAACTCACATAAACCCAGAAATTTCAATTTCAATTTTCATCTAAAACCCTAATTTTTGATAGAAATTAAACTTAAATCGAACAAAATAAACCAAATCGTAACTGGGTTTTCAAAACATACCTCATGTAAGTCATTACACTACACTTGGTTAATTTTCGAATCGTCGATTAATGGAAGACGATGAAATTTTGAGTTTTAATGGAGGTTACGGTTGATGGGAGGAGGAGAAGAGAAGAAGAAAGAAAACAAATTTTCGATTTAGCTTTGATTTAGGCTAAAAATGAGGAGGATAATCTAGTTAATTTACACCCCCTATAAGATATCCCCTAACCAACTAGAGAGACATTACTATCATACTGTCGCCCCTCTAATAAACCATGCCACCCCTATAACATGTTACATCATGTTAGTGACCAATTAATTGGCGCCGTCCAGCAACGTCATCAGGTGATGGCCATTCACAACATTGCAATATGACTGTATTCCCGAAACTACGCATCTCCGGTACTGACTTGGGTATCTGGAAGAAGAGAAGAAGTGATCTGTCGATCATATATACTAGACTAAATTATTAGATCCATTTATTCAGATTGCTACCTCAATATCTCATGGATAAGATGGGGGTGCAATTAAGGGAAGAACTAAACGAAGGAAACTACAGCGTATAAAACGAGACATAAGGAATGGGTTTTGGACTGGGTATTTTTTGGTGTAAAAATATGGTAGATATATACATTTTGTTTTTTACTTTTGTACCAACACACTTCTCAACGATCGATACCTCTGCAATATCCCAATCAGAGTACAATATGGTAGCAATTACACTCTCCTTGAACCTGGATTAGGCCCTTGCGAAATGCCCATGCCGTTTTGGTATCCATTATCGAATTTCCCTGTTAATGGATGGCAGAGTAGAAAAAGAAAACAATTTTAGGTATCCATTATCAGAATCAAGTTCTATTGTGTTTGCTATTTCAGGTATTCATTTCAAATACAAAGAGAAAAAAAATTACGAAATTCATATCAATAAATTAATTTGTGCTTAGAGAACATATAGCACCCTAGCTTAGCATAGTGTGAAATATCCCGTGTCATTGATCACGGTCATTCCCTAGTATCATTATACAACATCAAAGTTCAATTGTATCACAACTTTGACAACAATACTATGGTGATATGTATCACTCTCCTTTAGTCAATACATATCTCAACATGAAAATCACTCCCGCTTACATAATGATCCGTAAACCATATGTATTTGTAGTGTGAACTACACACCCTTTTTGTCAAAAAAATTGGCCAAGGTACGAAAATTAGTGGGATCCTAATGAAATTTTCACGGAGATACTTCATGACCAAAAGGTGTATTAACATACCAACAAATTTAGATGCAATCATAAAGACGAAGCTAAATGCATTCATCAAGGAGTTAATAAAGATACAAGATAACCCCTAAAAATTCCACAGCCGCACTCCCCACAAAGATTTGGCAATTAAGCACAAGTTCAAAATGAACTATCCGCCATAAAATGTCATCCCCGAAGGAACAATAAAGGCGACCTTACTTTCACAAGAAAAGAAGGATTTCTTTTGGACAAACAAATCACATGAAAAACATGAATTTGAATAAAAAAATATTCAATTGAAATAAACACAAGAGAACCCATGGTTAATTCAATCGAGAAATACAACTAAACTAATCATAAGAAATCCCATGATTAATATAATTGAAATACACAACCAAATTAATCACAAAGTGATCAATTCAATTGATCATGCTCGACATAAGAGAACTTACGGAGCAACAACTAAAATAACCAAAAGAGAATGACTAATTTAGTTGGTTATGCTCGACATAGGGAACCTTAGGGAGCAACAACTAAGTTAATCATAAGAGAATGATCAACTCAGTCGGTTGTGCTCAACATAAGAAACCTTATGGAACAATCACAGTATATGCACAAAAATGTGGATCGGAGATCGACCAAATACTGCGGAATAGACAAGTATTCATCCTATTTTTCATCACTATTTGCACAATGACATACAACATGCTTCATCCTTGTAAACAAAAGTTTTATCCTTCCTTTCATCAAAAAATGACATAAAATGATTTAACTTTTGTAATGCCAAAAGTTCATTCTATCTTCCATCAATACATTCATATCGACATAATAGAGATAACTTTTGAACAAGTATGGGACAGTTACAGGTTCACGGACGTAAACAACATATCCCATAACAATTTGCAATATATAAAATCATAAAGATTAAAAATTGCAAAAATCATCTTCCAAAAAAACTTAGAATTTAAATAAATAAATCTAAAAACATGAAGATGAAAAATCGTTGGACCTAGCCATGTGTACTCACAATAATGGCTATTCCAAACCCTAGTTATTCTTCTAAAAACATAAAAAGAAGATTTACTAGACATTGTAGAGCTTTCTCAGGGCATCTACAGAGAATTCCTTCTCATTGTTGAAAAACATATTGATGATGGGATCATTCAACTCCTCCAAATCTTCAGAAATATCAGTTAGCTCACTAAGTTCTCTTTTCAGTTCACGCAGAGTGTTCTTTGTTAGAGACAACATTTGTTCATAGTGAGAGATATCTCTCAGAGAAGAAATGATTCGAGATTTTAAACCATTTCTTTTCCTGATGAAATCCTCCACCATAGCCCTAAAGTTATTATCAAAATGACAAACATGCAATAGGCATTTAGAGGAAGAACCTGGATCATCAGTCGTGTTTTTCGCCTTCCTTTTTCGTGAAGAAGCAATTCCTTCACACAGATACACATTAACTGCTTCTACGTACAACATCTCTTTTCATGGTACCTCTAGTTATAGGAGCCATGCGACTGTATCTTTAGAAAAGAAGGTAAAGAATAGTGATGTTCACAAATGAACATAAATAGACTTCAGGATTGCAAAACCCTAAAGGACCTTGAAAAAAAAAGTCTCCACGTTTCATGATCCATTATCAATCTTAACAGTAAAATATTTACTTGCTCAATATGAAACAGAAAAATCAACAAAAGATTTACAAGACTTGAATCAACCTTGAAGTAATCCTTATTTTTCAAGTCCAAAATAAGGATACGATTTATTACTATGGTTTAGATAGTAATAGAGTGAACAGAGTGTTCACATCTTGTGTCACCGGGTGACATTTCAAGGTTTTTTGAGTATACGGACTTACCTCATTTGTCTCTGATTCTTTTGGATTTCTTCTTGTACCTATACGTCTCTGACTGTTTCTCTATAGTCAGATTCATCGTTTGCATGTCATATTGACGTTTGGTAATTCTTTTACAGTTCCTCTTGAATCTCCAACACTTATTCTGGACATGGCTTGTACTTCCACAAAAAGAGTAGAGCAAAGAGAATTTGTTTTGTGTATTTGAAACCTGTTTATCACAACGCTTAGGTTTGACTATTCCAAAGCTGGTTGGAATAATCGAGTTTGTTGTGCTTACAGCCTAAACCTTGTGTGTTTCCGAAAGCCTTTTGACCAAATAACATTGCTAAATTTTTGTCTGAGCTTCCTGACAACCTTTGCAGGTCACACTTGAGAGAATTGATCTCTTTTTCGTTTAGTAATAGGGTTCTGGTGAATTCGTCATTAAGACAGTCATTCTCATAAGATTTCACCTGTAGTGATGACTCAAGTTTATTCAACAATTCTTTTAGTTGAATATTTTCCTGGTGAATTTCTTCAATCTTATCCAGGAATTCTAGGATCTCAGTCTCAGATTCGCATTCCAAACTGGAGTTTGAATCACAAGAAACTTCTGCCGAAAAGGCTGAACTTTCCGTACACACTGCAGTAGTATGTAGCTCATTGTAACACTGAGATTTTTCTTGACTTAAATCATCAGAAGCAATAGAGAGAGAAGACAATCTCTCGCATCTTTTGCTTTTCATTACCAAATCCTTGATCTTTTATGTTATCAGTGATTTATTAAAATCAACATGACTAGAACAACATTCATCAGTCCATGACAAATTAGAGGCTTTGCTTGGAACGATTACAACATTGAATGCAGAAGTTCTAACTGCACGCTGATCAAGATCAGGTAATTTAATCTTTCCCACAAGATTACTTCTCGAAACAATATCAAGGTTATTTCCCTCAACGATGGCATGCTTCTTAGAATCGTATCTAGATGGCAGCGATCTGAGAATTTTCATCACAATGTCCTTTTCAGAAATAGTCTTACCCAATGAAAAAGATGCATTAACAATTTCAGACACTTTGTGATTAAACTCATTAAATGAATCTTCATCTTCCATACGAAGGTTAGCCCAATCGGAATTAAGGTTTTGAAGCCTGGCTTCCTTCTCACTGGTATTTCCTTCGAATACGGTTTCTAAGATATCCCACGCATCTTTAGACCGAGTGCACGTAGTCACATGGTGATGAAGATCTGGGTAATAGCATGTATGATGGCATCCAAATCGTCGGAGTTTTGCTTTGCAGCAAGTATCTCGGCAGCATTGTATTCACCAATGTTCTTTGGAACGGTTGCATTCCCTACTGCCACAACGGGAGCATCGTAGTCATTAACTACATAAACCCATAATGGAAAATCATGCGCTTGAAGAAAGGCACGCATAGCAATTTTTCACCACAAGTAATTAGAGCCATCGAAGACTGGTGGTACATTTATAGAGATAACACATTTCTCCATATCAGATCGCTACAAACACAGACTTGTAAGGTCTTTAACGTGTTTTCCTGCTCTGATACCAATCGAAAATGCGGGGGTCTAACAACCACACCCAACAATTCGTTTGGCAATCTGAAGGAATTACTCCAATACACTTTCTAAAGAATCAACTAGACAGTTAGACTCAATCTAGAATAAAGTATATCAAAGAGTTAAATATCTATAACTCTTAATTCAATCCGCAATCACCAAATAGAAATCTGCGAGCCCGATTGAATAAGAGGAGTAACTTGAACGGTACCAAAGACCAATGTTCAAGTGTCAATCAATATAAACCAACAACCCAAGATTGGGTATTCTAACTGATTGATCTTAACGCACAACCTGTGATATTTCAATTATATAACAAAATATAACGCGAAAAAGAAATAACACAGGCACCAGAATTTTTTTAACGAGTAAACCGCAAATGCAGAAAAATCTCGGGACCTAGTCCAGATTGAACACCATACTGTATTAAGACGTTACAGACACTAGCCTACTACCAATTAACTTCAGACTGGACTGTAGTTGAACCCTAATCAATTTCACACTGATTCAAGGTACAGTTGCGCTCTTTACGTCTCTGATCCCAGCAGGATACTACGCACTTGATTCCCTTAGCTGATCTCACCCACGACCAAGAGTTGCTATGAGCCAAAGTCGAAGACTTGATAGACAAATCTGTCTCCCACAGAAAAGTCTATAGGATTGAATAAATCTGTCTCCCACAGAAATACCCAAGAGTTTTTGTTCCGTCTTTTGATAAATCAAGGTGAACAGAAACCAATTGGTAAACGGGCTTATATTCCCGAAGAACAGACTAGTATTATCAATCACCTCACAATAAACTTAATCGACTAGCGAAACAAGTTATTGTGGAATCACAAACGATGAGACGAAGTTTGTTTGTGATTACTTTTCCATCTTGCCTATCGGAGATATAAAATCTCGAGCCAATTATTTCAAGTGCACTCAAAGTGATAGAAACATCAAGATCGGATCACGCAACTACAAAGATAATAGTTGGATTTGGCTTTACAATCTTAATGAAGTCTTCAAGTCGTTAACCTACAGGGTCTCGAGAAGAAACCTAAGGTTAAAGGAGAATTGACTCTAGTTACACAACTAGTAACACACAGGAGGTGTGGGGATTAGTTTTCCCAGTTGCTAAAGTTCTGCTTTATATAGTTTTCAAATCAAGGTTTGCAATCCAAGTTACCTTGGTAACAAAGCATTCAATATTCACCGTTAGATGGAAAACCTGATTCAACTAAGCTAATATCTTTCAACCGTTGGACCGAACTTAGCTTATTACACACAAATGAAATGTACCCTCATTTAGGTTTATGTTACCGTACCTAAACGTGTACACCAGGTTGGTTCACAAATAGTTAACTGAGGTTAGCCATATGATTACTCTCATATCAACCTTATTCATCTTAACCATACTAGTTCAAATGACTCAAATGAAACTAGTTAAAGAGTTGTTCAATTGTTTAGAAAACACAATTGAAACCAAATCGGTTTGATCCACTTGAATTAATCATGGACATTACATCCACAGTTTGCAAAGATTGCATTCCTTATGATTTAAATGTTTAAGTCTATGAACTGACCAATTTGACAAAGTAACCAGCTTAAGTATGCGTACGGGTATGCGTACATAAGCAACCAGATTTTGAGTTTGTTAAGTTTCCGAACTCAGCAGAAATTTTCGGTTCGAAAAATTCCGCCAGTATGCGTACGAGTACGCATACTCAAGGTGACTAGTTTAGGAGTTTGTAATTCCCAAACTCAGCAGATATTTTCGGTTCAAAAACTTCCGCCAGTATGCGTTCGGGTACGCATACTTATCTTGTCTCCTTCACTAATTTCGTGTACACACATATGCATACTCTTGGTTCTCGGTTTATGGATTTGTACACTAATGTGCAAACACACTATATATGCTTATATCCAAAGATGGTTACATCATCAAATCCTTATTTCAGTCATTGAAACATTCTTCTATAATGACAATATCCGTTTTCACACACTATTAACATCAAAACAATTTTCAAGATATTGAAATAATCATTACCGAAACATTCCAAGCCTACATCAAATGATTGTATCACGCAAACCATGTAAGATGTTACTCGACAATTTTCTCATGATATAAGATGAACTTGTTCGAAGCGAAAGCTTACCAACACATATTTCGAGAAATATGTAAGCGAGATATACTCAGATCGAAATCTCAAATGTGTATAGAGAAAACTATATCGTAACACGACTTATGTCTCAATATAGGAGATAGTATAAATAGACTTTCCAAGTGACAGATGAGTTCAAGTCTCCACATACCTTTTGTCGAAGAAGTTACACAAGCTCCCCTTAGTAGTTCTTCGTCTTCAAGAGATGAACTTCGAGAGATCTAAGCTCAACTACACTATCTATGTCCTAGTCCGAGACATCTATAAATAAGCTAGAAATCATGACTTATAGTTTTGATCACTAACATCGACAAACATGCTTGATATAGCAACGCATGCGAGTTCGACCGAGCAATGCTCTAACAAGTTGTTTATCTCAAACTCGCGCACATGGAAATAAGTTCCAAAGATTATGATAAATGTCTTAGTATTACCTCCAAGGATAACTCCTTTGCTGATTCTTCCAGATCTCGAGGTAAGAATTTTTTGCTATCAGATATTGATAACATTCCCTCTGATGTGACATTTAATACTATGTCTGAAGCTGAAATGCAACTCACCATAACTCTAAAAAAATCTGGTGAGATTATTGATTCTCAAGGAGCTAAGATAAAGTCTCTTGAATAAAATCATGATCAGCTCATTGATGAGCTTGAGAAGTCTCTTGGTCGAGAACGGGAACTCTATAGCATCATTGATCCTTCTCTAACAATATCGAAAAACTTGTTCAAGAAACTACTCTACAACGTGAAAAGATTAGTACTCTTGAGGATATTGTTAAAGAAGATTCAATTAGAGAAAAACGTTTGATTGAGACTCACTCATCAGATCTAAACAACCTTCGTGTTGAAAAGAGAGAAACTGGAAGCATCTCTTCTTCTAGCCCAGGAAAAGTGTAAATCCTTGAAAAAGTAGTACTCTGTTTTAATGAGGAAATCTTTTGTGCCAATCACTAATTCTCAAGTGGAATTACCGTTCATGAAGAAATGTACTCAAAAACAAGTTCATGTTAAGAAATGTTTATATTAGTTGCAGTCTTCTAATAGGGCTATGAACTTAAAACAGGTTCCTTCCGATGCTTATCTTCCACGAACCTGTTATTTTTGTGGGGAAAAGAATCACCATGTTCTACATTTTTTTACTAGAAAGAAACAGATTTTTAAGCTTCAAAATTTACTTCTTTTTATAGTCGACAGAGTAAATTTTCTGGCGACATCTACAATGGATTTCATTCCTGCAGAAAACCAAAACTCTCATAAGAAGGATTTCAATGGTCACTCATCTCGAAATCATTTCTGGAATCGTGTTCCTTCTCATGGTGCAAATTCTTACACCACAAATACACACATTCCCATTAGTTATGAGAATACAACTGGTAATTCTAAGTCTATGAGGTGGAGATCTCACAATTCTGATCATCTGGAACCAATTTCCAGAGGTCATAGACTTAATCCTCATAAAAATCTCTATGATGGATTTGTTAAAAAGGTTATGACCATTTCCTATGGACAGAGAAATAACCGAAGGAAGGCAAGGAATACAAGGATCAAACCTTCAGATGGTATTTACAGTTCATCTCTCAAATTTCATGATGGTATTACATCTCACTCTGCCACCTAACTCTAGGTAACTTCATCCTTGTATCTAACTTGAGAGTTGAAAAGATGATTTTTGAGAGTTGCTCAAGTCTACTATAGGTTACCATTAGTCTTGGGTTTGATTTACCTTTTTTTATGATGGTTGAGACAATTCTTGACTCTCAGTAACTAATGTTATATTTTCTTTATGCTTTATAATTGATTCTTTTGATTATTGAGCTATAAAAGTATGAGATATCAAAAAGGTGTATTTCCTTTATATTGGATCCCTTTGATCCATTAACCTGCCTTATCCGGTCCACGAACGTCTGTGTCCTTGCTTAGGAGTTTTTAGGGTTTCCATAACAAGGGTATTCTCCTCTTGTTTATAAACATATATATTTTATATACTGTTTTCCCATCCCTAATATAAAAAAATGGAGAACTCCTCAAGACCTCAGGAAGTGGTGAATCTTGAGATGGAAGAATACGTTAAAGGATGTGATTCAGTTCAAGAACTTGTCTTGGAAAAAATGGTTACAAGTTCTTTTTCAAAATGACTCAAAGGTCGAATTTGCAAATCTTCAACCGCAAATAAATCATCTCATTGATGGTCATACCAAAATCCTTGAAAATCAAAATATCTTGATTCGGAATCGGAAGAAACTCATCGTGGACTGTGTCAAAGCTAGGAATCTTGCCCGCATTGTTGATCGGAAAGTTAATGTTCTAACTCATGAACATGGAGTCTATACGGTCAAAAGAATCAAGGATATCAGTGATACCTTTTATGATCGACCCTTTCAAAGGTATGATGTTATCAAAAAGGTGTTGTTATTTATGGTGTGGTGCTAGCCAAGAGGTGGAACGTGAGAAATATTTGTGTTCAATCAGACTCGAAAAGTTGCATTCAGTCTTTTCAAAAATGTGAGTTTCCATGGCAACTAATGCAGAAGTGGAGACTTTCGAAGAACTTTTACATCAATATTCGCTAAATTCATAGCTATAGAGAGGCTAATTTTTCAGCCGATGCTTTGGCCAAGCAAGCCTGTTTGCTGGCCGAAGATATTTTTGAGTTTTATGAGGGTAGGCCAGGTTTCATTCTTTTTGTAGAATGTCCTTGTGAAATTTATTATCGTTTCAAATAGGTTAGATTAGTGGATGGCCTCACGGCTAGCTTCCAGTCTGGCCTAGCCCATGTACAATTTCTGCTTTTTTACTTAATTTTATTGACCGAGTAAAAAAAAGTTATCAAAGAAACTTGATTTCTTGTTGTATGTCTAGGAAACTTCTTATGAGAATTTATTCTTGTGTTTTAAGAAGGATAACTAGGGTTTGGAATAACAATTATTGTGAGTACATATAGCTATTGCCAACGATTTTCATCTTGCAATTTTTTTAGACTTATTTATTTAAATTCTAAAGTTTATTTGGAAGATGATTTTGCAGTATTAATCTTTATTGGTTTCATATATTACAAAAATTATTATGGGATATGTGTGTTTGCGTCCGTGAACAATGATTGTCCCATATATGTCAAAAGTTAAGCCTATTGTGTCATTATACAAATATTGATGGAAGATAGGATGAACTTTTGATTACAAAGATTAAGTCTATGATATCATTATGCAAATATTGATAAAAAAAATAGAATGAATCTTTGAATATTCCGCAATATTGATCTTTCCCTGATCCACTTCTATGTGAAAGTACTGTGCAACTCCGTAAGTTTTCTTATGTTGAGAATTTCCTATTAAATTAATCATAGGTTCTCTTGCGGTCAATTTAATTGAGTTTTCTGGATACAAATTCATGTTTCATGTGAATTGCTAATGTCCAAATAAATCCTTATTTTCTTGTGAAAGTAAGGTCGCTCTTGTTGTTCTTTCGGGAATGACATTTTATGGGGGAGAGTTCTTATTTGAACTTGTGATTAATTGCCAAATCTTTGTGGGGAGTGCGGTTGTGGAATATTCTAGGAGTTTTCTTGTATCTTTATAAAATCCTTGATGAATACACTAAGTTTCGACTATGTGATATCATCGAAACAAAGTTGATATATTTTCTTTTAGTCAATAAGAATCTCTATGAGAATTTCATTATGATCCCACTAGTTTTCGTACCTTTGCCAATTTATATTGAAAAAAAGGGGGAGAATTAATGTGTAGTTCACACTACAAATACATATGGTTTACGGATCATTATGTAAGGGTGAGTGGTTTTCATGTGAGATGAAGTATTGACTAAGGGGGAGTGATACATATCACCATAGTATTGTTGTCAAAGTTGTGATACAATTGGAATTTGATGTTGTGTAATAATACTATGACACTTTATAACAATACGAAAATATCTTATTTTTATATATTGTTATAGCTATGGATCTTCAACAACTATGGTGCTGAGTTGAACACGTTCAGAATCACTGGAGTACTTGGAAGTGACGAAGATTTCGAGTAATGTTGAAGAACCAAGGAAATCAAGCATTTGGATGAGAAGCTACAAAGTTTATTTGTTTTGTAATCCATATGTATTGATAGTTTTTCACTAAAATTGACAAAGGGGGAGATTGTTAGAGAACTGTTCGGTCGAACTTGGAAGCGTTGATATCTCAAGCTTGTTGCCGAGTTTAGTTACCAAAACTATAAGTCTTGATTTCTAGTCTACTTATAGCTAAGTCTCGGATTAGGATAGTAAGTATAGTTAAGCATTAAACTTCACGGCGTTCATCGATCGAAGACGAAGAAGTACTAAGGGGAGCTTGTGGAACTTCATCAACAAAAGGTATGTGGAGACTTGAACTCATCTATCACTCAAAAGTCTATCTACTCTATATCCTATTTGAGACAAAAGTCGTTTAGCTATATAGACTTCGATTATACACATTTGATATTTCGAGCTGAGCTTAACTCGCTTATATATTTCTCGAAATATGTGTTGGTAAGATTTTGCTTTAACCAAGTTCATCTTATATTCTTGACGAAAGTCAAAATATGATCATGTAAAAATCACCTGGTAACATCTTACATGATTTGTGTGAGACAGTCATTTGATGTAGATTCAGAATGTTTCGTATTGATCATTCAATCACTTGAAAATTACTTTGAAGCTAATAGTTTGTGTGAGACAGCTATTGTCATCTTCTAAGAATGTTTCAGTGATTGAAATGGAAGTTTAGAACAATTAACCATTATTGGATTTAGCACATTATGCGTACTTTTATGATAAATGTTGCATGTTATTCCAAGTCCGGGAACCATACTATGCATACCCGTATGCTAAAGTTCATGTCCGAGAACTTAGTATGCATACCATATGCGTAATGGCTTAAAGTTCATGTCCGTAAATTCAACTGAGTTTGGAGGTATGCGTACTCATTCACATAATGGCAAACCCAAACTAAGTCCGACCACTTAGGTATGCGTATCCGTTTGCATACTTGAGTCGGTTATGTTCTAAAATCGGTTTGTTCATGAACTAATACATTTCTATATTAAGGAATGCAATCTTTTGCAACCCGTGGCTATAATGTTCATGAATTGATTCGAGTGAATAAAAATCGATTTTGCTTCAATTGTGTCTTATATACTTATATGAGAATATAAACAATTGAACAACTCTAGAACTAGTTTCATTTGAGTCATTTGAACTAGTTATGGTTAAAATGAATAAGGTTGATATGAAAGTGTTCATATGGATAACTTCGGTTAACTATTATTGAGCCAACAAGGTGTACACGTTTAGGTACGGTTAATCATCTCCAAATGAAGTTAATTTTCATTTGTGTGTAACAAGCTAAGTTCGATCTAACGGTTGAAAGATATTAGCTTGAGTCTAATAAGGTTTTCATCTAACGGTGAATATTGAATGCTTTGTTACCAAGGTAGCATTGATTGCAAACCCTGATTTGAAGGATATATAAGGGAGAAATCTAGCAACTAGGAAACCTAATCCTCACACCTCCTGTGTGATACTAGTTGCGACTAGAGTCGATTCTCCTTTAACCTCAGGGTTTTGCAAAACACTGTAGGTTAACGAATTGAAGACTTCATTGGGATTGTGAAGCTAAATCCAACTATTTTCTCTGTAATTGCGTGTTCTGATCTTGTTGTATTATATCGTATTGAGCAATATCTTCTCTAATATTTGCTCGGAATTTAATCTCCGATATGCAAGATAAAAAGTAGTCACAAAAATCTTCATCCCATCGTTTGTGATTCCAATATCTTGTTTCGCTACCATATGATTAAGATTATTGTGAGGTGATTGATATTACTAGGTTGTTCTTCGGGAATATAAGACCGGTGTATCAATTGGTTCCTGTTCACCTTGATTTATCAAAAAACGGAACAAAACCATAGGTATTTCTGTGGGAGACAGATTTATCTATTCAATAGACTTTTTTGTGTGAGACATATTGGTTTATCAAGTCTTCGACTTTGGGTCGTAACAACTCTTAGTTGTGGATGAGATCAGCTAAGGGAATCAAGTGCGCAGAATCCTACTGGGATTTAGAGGCGTAAGGAACGCGATTGTACCTTGATAAGTGTGAGATTGGTTAGGGCTCAACTACATTCCAGTCCGAAGTTACCTTGGAGTAGTCTAGTGTTTGTAGCGGCTTAATACAGTGTGGTGTTCAAATTTGGAATAGGTCCCGAGGTTTTTCTGAATTTGCGGTTTTCTCGTTAACAAAATTTATGGTGTCTGTGTTATTTATTTTCCATATTATATTTGTTTATATAATTGAAATATCACAGGTTATGCGTAGTTCAATCAATTAGATAATCCAACCTTTGGTTGTTGATATAAATTGATTGACACTTGGATATGGTCTTTGGTACCATCCAAGTTATTTCTCATATTAATCTGGCTCACAAATTTCTATCTGTTTGATTGCAGATTGATTTGAGAAATTGCGATACAACTCTTGGATATATTTCCATTGGTTGAGTCTGACTGTCTAGTTGTTTCTCTTGGAATTATATTGGAGTTTGTCCATACAGATTGCGTAAACGAAATATTGGGTGAGGTTGTTAGACCCCCGGTTTTTCAGATATGGACTTTGTCCACTTAGCATTTTACTCTCGAGATCTCACCCATGAGGACATTCACAGGGCACCACAACCCATGTCAGAAAGAAGCCTATACAAGTTTGCATATGGGCGTGAGACCCGTCTGGAGAAAGCACTCGCACTGATAGACAAACTTGCACTGAAAGAGCTCTATGAGGTCATCAGGTTTGCGAAGATAAGGAGGGATTTGGTTTCAGCTGAAAGGGTCGCCACAGATTTTTGGAAGATATATTTGAAGAAATGGCTGAAGTTCAAGCCCTTGCTGAAGAAGAAGATGTTGTTGCTGCAAATGCTCCTGGTATTGCTGCTCCTGATGCTGGTGCTCCATGATTTATAAGTTTTTAAGACGTGGTTGTTTAAGTTTTTAAGACTTGGTTGTTTAAGTTTTTGGTTTTTAAAACTTTATACTTCGGATGGTTAAGGTATATATTTTGGATGATCCCCGTGTTGAACTTAATGCACTTAAAGTTTTAATTATAATTATGTGTATCGTAAAACAAGTTTATGCAGCTCAATATTTCTGTTTTCCAAACACAGGTAAACAATCGGGCTACTCGATATGTCAACATAATCCGATTGTCAAGGGTTTGTAATACAATCGGTTTATGTGTGTGGTTTGTATAATCCGATTACTATACCTTTTTTTTTTGTTTTTTTTTATGTATTTTTTTCTTGATAGAATCAGATCATATGTGAAGTAATATAAACCGATTATTGTCGGTAAAAATTCAATTTTTTTACTTGTCTTTAATCGGTTTATATCGGGTAACATAAAGACCGATTCTTGGTGGCATAAAATTATAATCGGGTTATATGGAGCTTCGAGAAAACCGATTCTGCTTAATTATTTCACTTTTTTAGAAAAAAATAGTCGTTGGGGTCTTTCTCTATATATAGAGACCTCATCCTTGGACTCCATTTGCCCAAAATTGCTCATTTTATTCCCTCTCACTCCATATACTCCACAACTACTCATTTCATACCTCCACATACAAGAAATGGCATCGTTTGACTCTGCCAAAGATTTGGCAATCATTAAAACATGGTACGCCGAACTCGAATTAAAAATCAGTCCTCCGTAAGGGTAGATGCCGAAACCTTTTGGAAAAAGGTGCATAACAAATATAGGCAAGATTTTGGGAATCCTAATGGAAGAAGTGTTCAACAAGTCCATAATAGGCACTAAGTCATCGAAAGTGCGATACTTGCTTATTTATCTATCCAACATCGGATTTTGAACGCCAGCCACTTTAGCTTGTACATTGAACAATTTGTAAGTATTTTTGTAGTTTATTTTACGTAATTCATGTTGTTTTATCTCCCAATGAAACACCACTAACAAAGTAAGTTTGTGTCGTGTTTTTGTAGCACCAAGTCGTGAAAGCGCGCTGTTTGGAGGAAAATGGGGAAGCATTCACATTTGATGCAAGCTATCACTTCATGGTATCCAAAATTCCAGAGTATGCCCCGAAGATGATGATGGTGGGTGAATCGGACTCGGATTCCTTAGACAAAGATTGATGGTTTTAGAAGTTTTTGTGTAGGTTTTGTCGGTAGATCTCTATGTAAACCCTCACGAGACTATAACTCGTCCACTAGGGTCGCCTAGGGGTTTAAAGGCTTGATGCATGTGCTAAATGCATCTGTAATTCCTACGATAATAAAATGAATGAAAAAAAAATCTTATAAAAGACATCAATCGGTTTATATATGTTATAAAAAACCCTGATTTTGGTAATCGGATTGTATATATGCCAACGTCAACCGATTATGGAAGTCCTCTGTTAATTTTGGAAACACCAACCCAGAATCGGTTTACGAGTGCACGAACGTAAACCGATTCTGGGTACTGTTTACGAAAAAATATTAAAAATTTCAGTTGTTTGATGTTTTGAAGAACAATTTAACATTATTTGATCTCACATCTAAAACATAATTAACACCTAATACAATTAATTAATCAAGAATAAATACGCACTTAGATAATTGTTGAATAAGGGGTTGGGTGAAAATTATTTCTAATGACCTTTTTTGTCATCTAGTAACAGGCCCCAAATAATTGTCTAGGCCCCAAATTAGCCGGGATGTGTAAACTAAATTTGTAGTGTTGGTATTTTGCCAATCACCAAGTGGTCTGGTGGTTGGCATGCTCCCTTCCATTGCGGAGTTAGGGATTCGAACCCTATAATTGCCAAAACTCACTTCAATTTAAGGAGTTTGGATAGTCTAGGGATCACTAGTCTATGGTATAAAAAAAAAACAAAAAAAAACGGAAAATGGGTCATTTGTCCAAATATTTTTAAAACATGGTTCTAATGGACGAGTAAAAATTATTATGAGTGAAATGGACAAAAAAAATAGCAAGGATGAAACTGGATTCATCCTGATTTAAACTTAAAAAATAGCGAGGATGAAACTGGATGCATCTTGATATAAATTAAAAATAAGAAAAAGTATTTGAAAATGGGTAAGATGAAACTGTTTACATCCTGACTATTTTAACATTTTTGTCCATTTAAACAGTATCAACCCTAAATGTCCTTTTCATTCAGGAATTGTTTATTTTGGTCTTTTTAACCAATTTTGTGCAAAAAAAAAAAAGTGTTGGTATTTTAATTATTACAATTCCATGTAGTCGTCGAACGTATTCCAATTTCGGTTTCTAATTTCTGTAGGCTATAGGCGTTGAGCCTAATGTTCCTAGCTAGGTTCAAAGTACAAACACAATGACCAACACAGGTTCAAAGTTCAAACACAATGAGACCAACAAATTGACTTGCTCGTAGCACAAACGAGAAAGATTCCAACTTTGTTGAATTGTCAAAGTCAACTTCAACTTCGAGGAGTACTCCTTATCCAACTGGTTCCATGATTCCCTCCACTGAAATTCCACAAATATATTCAATTTTTCTTCATGGATTTCATAGAGATTCTACGTACTATTATCGACTAAATAAAAACTGGTCTTAGTATACAATAATAGAATGTACGCACTACTGTCCACTAGCATAATCTGACACCGTTAATGTCAATAAATGACGGGAGAAGAGAACTCAAGAGTTAGATTTTGTATAGGGATTACGTTAAGTAAAAGTGTAAAACTATAGAATATTCCACCGATTTCTTAGTGGTTTTTGCCTGTTAATGGCATACTATTATTTTAACTAATCCATCTACTTTGAATCACTACGAATTTATATTAAAAGTTCAAAACTAATCTTTTCAATCAATAAGGATGAAGTAGCTTAACATTTAGTTCAAACAATATTGGTTGGGAGACTTGATGAATCCTACAAGGTCCACCATGATGGAAATGATGATCCATGAGATGAATATGTTTGCACTTTAGATACTACTGGCCTGACGTTTTGGAGCATTATTTGGTTCCCATATTGTTGTTGGTGTCCCAAAAGTTCTCAGAAGCTTTGGGATCACGGACAGAGGGAAATTATGTGTTGGTGTCCCAAAAGAATTTTTTTTTTCTTTTTTTTTTTTAAGAAGAGAAGAATTTTTATTAAGAAGAAAAGAATGTACAGGCTACTACCAGTGGTAGTAAAAAAATTACAAAAATTACAAAAAAAAGAGGGTTCCAATTGTGAACTGTGTATGTAAAGTCTAGATGAACCCTACTACCAAAAGCAACAACCCATGATAGAACTAGAGCTTTGGCATCGTTACACAATTCTTCGTCAAGCTTATAAGTGTAGCTTTGCTTAAACACTCGACAGTTCCTTTCCCTCCATAAGATCCAAACGACAGCCGCTGATATTAGTTGCCAAACCACTTTACCATTGCAGGAAAGTTGAAGAGCTTCATCTCTTGTGTTGTGTTAACCAGGGCAGATGCAACTGCCTACTGTTTTTTTTTTCCGAATAGAAAAAATTTTATATTAAAGGAAATAAAGAGTCCATTACAATAAGTAGAGGATTCGGAGAGTGTTCTCCCGATTATGAAGAACCATATTACTGTCGACAAATCGAAAAGTATTTTTGTCGCGACACCATGGAAATACAACTTGCTTTATAAGCAGAATAATCTCTTCAACAGACTTTGGTCTTACTCCAAATATGCGATTGTTTCTCTCTTTCCAAATATTCAGATAAACGCATAATGAATTATACCCCAAATCTCTTTGCACATGTTTTCCATAATATTCCACTCCCAAGTTTCAAAAAGTTGATACACTGTGTATAGCAAAGGCCAAGATATTCGAAAAGCTTTTATAAAGTAATCGTGCATACCTCAAAAGTATAACTATAATGTATGAGCAAGTGATTTGCAGACTCACTCTCAACACTACACAAAGTGCATCTTTCACTTTCCAATTGAATTCCTATGTGCCTCAACATATCTTTTGTGGGAAAAGAATTGTTGATTGTAGCCCAAATTATAAAACTCACTTATGGAATTGATTTCCTCCACGGAATTTACCATCGTTGCATACAATAACCTCGTTTGTTAACAATTCAAAGCACTTCTTAGTGCTAAAATAATCCAAAATGATAATTCTTCTTCTCCATTTCTTAAGTCAGGTACATCATCTAAATCATGACGAAAAAGATCCCACCCTAACTTATCATTGGCATACAGGACGTGTCTAAAGTTGCAAGTACATCTACCCTCATGGATCATATCCGCGATACTTGCATTCTTATTGGCACTGGCTTTGAAAATTTTCGGGAAAAAATCTTTCAAAAATCCACTATCAGTCCACTTGTCGTACCAAAAACGGATACTCTTGCCATTACCCACCTTAAAAGAAGTAAATCGATGTAATTTTAGAGATATTTTTGAAACATTTTTCCATAAACTCCTTCCATGAACACCATTGTATTCTATGGGGAGTATGGTGTCTTCATTTATCTTGCATTTTTGTTGAATAATCTTTCTCCACAAGGAATTTCTCTGTGAAGAATATTGACACACCCACTTCGCAAGTAAAGATTTATTGGTTGTTCTCAAGCTTTTTATTCCCAATCCTCAACACTTTTTAGAGGAACATACTCTAGTCTATGCGACCCAAGCCATCTTTCTCTTCCCCTCTACAACATTTATAGAAAATCCCGCATAAGCATTTTAATTCTCTTCTCTAAACTTGAAGGCATATGAAATAAAGACAAAAAGTATATAGGTAACTAGAAAGGCAGTTCTTCATAAGGACTAGCATACCAGCCTTATTCGAGAACTTCTTTTTCCAATAAACTAACTTTAATTCTTTTCTTTTTATTAATGAATCCCATACAGAGATGTTTCTAGAGCTAGCACCAATGGGTAAATCCAAATATTTGACCGGTAACTATTGCGTTTTACATCCCAACTCTTTGGCCAAGATATTAATAACGTTTTGTGCTCCAACACTAATCATAGGTTTTTTTTTCCAAGTTTTGTTTCATACCTATCAAGACTTCGAAGATGGAGAGAATTATGAAAATCCTAGTAACCTCCTCAGCACTTGCATCAATGAATATGAGAGTATCATCCACGAATTGTAAGTGGGAGATCATACTACCCGAATCAACTACCTTGAAACCATGTATCTGTCCCCTCTCCACAACATTGTTCATAAGTGTCGAAAGTATCTCAACTACCAAATTTAACAAGTACGGAGATAAAGAGTCCCCTTGTCGCAAACCCTGGGATGGTTTGAAATTTTCCGTAAATCCACCATTGACAAGGACTGATAAGTGTGCAGATGTGACACATCACTCCATCCATGAGAAATCATGTTTTCGCAAAATTGAGAAAAGAGCATGCCATTTGACATTGTCAAAGGCTTTTTCCATATTGATTTTTCATAAAATACCCGTTTTTTTTTTATTTCATTCTACTATCCACGCATTTGTTAGTAATTAACACTCCATCTAGGATATGCTTGTCGTGAATAAAAGCGCCTTAGTAGTCTGAAATTAGATTAGACATTACAGATTTTAGCCTCTCAGCCAAGACCTTAGAAATGATCTTGTATGCACTACTGATAAGACTTGGAGGCCTAAAGTCCCCTGTTGTACATGAAACCTCTTTCTTTGGTATCAAGGTAATAATGGAGAAATTAACCTCCAATCTAGAGACCCGTAAGTATGAAAATCATGCATCATCTTCATGAAATCCAGCTTTATGATACCCCAACATCTTTTGTAAAATTTTGAAGTAAAAACGTCTGTCCCTGGAGATTTACCACATCCTAACTTTTTGACGACATTCCATACTTCATCTTCAGTAACATTTTCTCTAACCAAGATTTATCATCAACTCCAACCTTAGAAAAATATAAGTAATCCACGGAAAAATTAATATTGCTTTGGATAGAAAAGTGATTGACATAATAATTCCCTAGTTCCTCTTTTATCACATTTTGATCGAAACAATCAACTCCACCTATTCGGACCTTTGCAATCGTGTTGTGTTTCTTCCTCGCACTAGCTATCCTATGAAAATAACTTTTATTAGCATCACCCCTCCGAAAACCATCATGTTTTGCTCGGAGCTGCCTACTGGCTCTTTGAAACGTAAATAGAAACAAAGATAAATCGCCCCAAATAGCTAAAAAAAAATTATCCAAAAAACACGAAAAAAGAAAGAAAAAAAAAATTGGTCGATCAATTATAAAAAAAAAACTTTCTTAGAGCAAGGGCTATAGGTAGTGTCGCTCCTTCATTTGAAGGAGTGAGGACGAACTACTAATTTGCTCTAATTAGGGGCTACTATGGGTAGTTTTTACCCCACTTCCACCCACAATTTGTTCACACACTCGTTCACATGAACGAGTGGTTGGTAGTGTGACACTACATGGGAGACGGTTTCCCGTCTTGGAAAAGAAGGCTACACCAGGGACGGCCTCCATGTAGCAAAAAATTACCATACACGGGGGACAGTCTCCCGTCCAGCAAAAAAAATTTCCTTGGAAGAGAGACGGTCCCCCGTGTATGGTATTTTGGTTGTTTTTTAAAAAAAAATTTCTAAACAGGGGACAGTCTCCCGTCTAGTCTTATATTGATCAAATTCGAAAAAGTTTGCTTAGTGATTTCCCTCCTTCATATGAAGGATTTAGTTTCCAAATAAAAACTACCCATAGGTGATGCTCTCAGTTTTAGTTAGAAAGAAGAGATAGGTACTCACCATAAACCTTCCTAATTGTTTTTCCTTTTTTCCCTTTGTATACTCTAACAAATTATTCAATATATATTTTCCATAGAATTATTTTTTATATGGGTATATAGGATAAATAACTACATGATTATCGTGAAATAACTTCAACTAAATCTAAACTGAGTGTAGTGTGGATACTGTATTTGTATACCGGTAATACCTTCACCATCATATATTAAGTGTTAAAATTTAGGACATGAAAAAGGCAAGGGATTTTTTGGTTCGCCAAAAAAAAAAATCCTCAAAATTAGTTAAACCCAGTTAACACACGCCACACATCGACATCTAATTCTCCCTCACTTCAAAAATTTATCTTTTGCATGTATTCTTCAACAAGTACTAAGGACAATTCTTATGGGACAAGAAAATAAAAATAACTTTTTATTTTGAGGTTACTACCGGATAAGCAAATGCCCAGTATAGAGATCGCATTTTGTACTAATAGTTCGTATTGGTCACATTCTTCCTCAAGTCTTCGTTTGTGGCCTCTGGGTAACAATAAGAATTAGGCTGCTTAAGAAAAATATGCACTAAGAATAACATATCTTATCGTAATGTTGCTATCAAGAATATGTGGGTATGAACAGTTCTTTAGCTCTTCGTGAAAATTTTTCCTATCTATCTGACTCATAAGCAGGAGACGGGAACAAGATCCACGGGAATTTCTGCATAGTAGGCTAATAAAGATATGCTCTAAGATTAATGTATCTTATCAGTGTTGGTATTTGAACTTAAAACAATTATTGAATTGAATCAATAACACAATATATCATAGATATTCAAAGTAACATCACTCGCCTTAGTCTAACATGAAAACCCTTTTTTTCATAAGGTTCATTTTCCTAAAGGATATTTGAGAATTACTACAATTTCAACTCCTTCATTGGTTATCCAATGATTATATATGCTAATTATGATGATTTTTTCTGAGGAACATGTTTCCTGATGATCTTCCATCTGGTATTTTTGCTAAAAAGATACTAGTGTTTGGTGTTAAGATCTTTTAAAAAATCATTTTCTCTGAAAAGGTCGTTATGTTGTTCTCTTGAGAATGACATAAAATACGGGAGAGTTCAATTCTGAAATTGTGCTTAATTGTTATAGATTTGTAGAGAATACAACTGTGGAATTATAAGAGATGATTGTACCTTTATCTCTACTTGATGAAGATGCTAAGTCTACTTAATGGAATCTTCTTAAAAAGTTGATATGTATCTTTAGTCTTGATAACTCGTTTGTGCAGTTCACTGAAATCCCTTTTCTTTCATCTTTGCCAATTTTGTTAACAAAAAATGGGAGAATTATTTAGTAGTATTCTACTTTAATATGGCTTCTCAGAGCATTATGTAAGAGGGAGTGAATTGCAAGATGTAGGTTTTACCTATTATGCAAAAGATACAAGTAAGGACTAAGGGGGATAGCGTATCACCGTAGTATTACTTCAAAGTTTTGGTACAATTGGATTTTGAGGTAGGTAAAAATACTACCCATCGATGTAACAACCATTAAGAAGATTGACTTTTTCATTCTAAAAAATATTTAAACGAGTGTTCTCATAAATTTTGTTATCTCAAGCTTGTTGTTAATGTTAAATGTACAAAAGGATATATTGATTTCTAGTTTACTAAAGTCAAGTCTCGGACTAGGACTAGAGTATGGTAGTTGAGTATCATACATCAATGGATAACCCTCGAAAATTGAAGACTCGAGAACAAATGAAGACATTGTGAGAACTTCATCAACATAGAGGTAAGTGAAGATTGACCTATCCTATTTACTCACGAAATTTACCATTATATCATATTATAAGATTCGGTTGTATGATTTTAGTAGAGTTAACATTACAAAGAATAAAGTTAGAGTTCGGGCTTGTCTTGGTAAACTCTCGAAACATGATTCAAGCAGTGGATGTTCATAGATCCTTAGCAATCTTAGTTAAAATAATTTATTGTTCACAAACTATTTTTGTTTCAAGGTGAACATTTGGAAATTACCTAGTCAACAATGCATACTGTCTATGTCTATTGGGAAAGTTTCAAATCAATTATGAGAGCTACAAACTAATTGGCACGAGGTACACACTTGTTTGTCTTGCCAAATATAAGTCTGAATTCCAAGAACTGTAGATTTTTGCAAACCCGGTTTGGGTACCATTTACTACTGAGTCCAGGAATTCGAAAGATTCTCAAACCTAGTTTTCAAACCACTATCTACTGACTTCGTGAATCGCCAAGGTTTGCAAACCCTTTGAGTATGTCGGTCACGAACTGTCAAGGTTTACATACCCTTTGGGTTTGTCGCTCACGAACTAATTAACATAGGTTTGCAAATCTATCCATTTTATTATTAACAAAAGGTCACGAACTATTCTAGATATATGTTTGACTTTGCTAAGACTCTCATAGATACTTCTAAGACAACGTTATTCACTAAATCATTTTAATTTTATTTTTGAAATAATAAGATGTAGAATTAATAAAATCAAGGGTTTACATGGTTTGTATCCTCTAATAGTTGGACATTGATATTATTAGAAGGAGATTGATTCCAGACTCCACTCATTCTTTCGACTATAGCTGATTTTGACATAATGTCAGCTACTTTATTCATCTTTGGCACATGGATACATTGCCAGGAGTTCAAATTTCTAAAAATAGTTTTGATATAAATAAATAGATTATGAAGTCCTCACTCTATATTGAAGACATCTTTATTAACTTCATCAACCACAAGTTGAAAGTAGACATTCTCCAGCTCCAAATCGTTGGCCCAATTGACCGCCTCCCACACACCCCCTCCATTCTGCTTATTTTGTACTCCACGATTTAGCTAGGTATATGCATTTTTCTCCTGTAAAAGCCCCTGCAAAATTGTGAAGAATTAGACCAACGCCACCAGTCTTAGTTAAATCATGATATGAACCATCAAAGTTTATAGTAAAAACGCCTTTAGGGGGGGACCAGCACACATTACTTCTATTATGTCTTGTTTGATAGTAATTATTCACTAAATCACTTTGTGTTTGTGGATCATTGATTAGTCTTGAGTGTTATTGAACACTTTTATATGCTTATAAGTTGAAAGGCTACTTAACCGCTATGAACCATCATTATACACTGTTCCAAAACCCTGGACCATATTGCATGTTCTTTTGTGTAATTTCAAGGAAGACTTCTCACATGCTTACATGAATTCCTAATAAGAATTTTATATAAACTGAGAAAGTGTTTGATTGAATTCCAAGCAACCCTAGCTTGAATTCAAAGCTACCTGGAGCCTTGAAAATCTAAAAATATAGAGACTCTTCCAACATGATATTTCAGTCCATGACACTATTGTGTCCTAGTTGCGAAACTAGAGTCGTCATCTATAACCTAGGTTCTTCACAGAATTGTATTCTGGTTACGAATTTAAAGATTTCACTTAGGGATTCGTGAAGCCCCTTCATACCATCTTTTACCCGAGAGTTCTTGGATCCGGATCTTGTTTTATTAATCTTTGAGGTTTTCGTAATCTTGGATCAGGAATGAGATAGATAGTAATCATAGAGTTTTATTCGTCTCAGACTTTATGATTCCAGACTTTATGATTCCTCAAGATAAATATCTAAACTCTTTTTTGATTTGTTTGGATTTTTTTTGAGAGTTGGTTAGTAATCCAGGGTTCTTAGATAACTGGGTGTTTCTAATCCAGCTTCGTGAGATTTTCTGGAATTTATCTAATACAAACATATTTCCAAACCTAGATTAAAACATATCAAAAGAGAAATCAAATAGACTTGTCTTTTAGAGGCAGATCGATAACAAAAGTCTTTAATAAGGTTGAAGCAACTCTTAGTCTGTAAAGAACGTCAGTTAAGGGAATCAAGTGTGAAGAATCTTACGAGGTTCAAGAGGCGTAAAGAACACGACTGCAGCTAAATTTCTTAGAGTGTTAATTCGATCTCAAGTCTCAACTACATTCCAGTTTGAAGTCTGATGTAGGTTAGTGTATTTAGCGGTTTAATACAATGTGGTGTTCAAAGCTTGACGAGGCTCTGGGATTTTTATGTTGGTGCAGTTTTTCTCGTTAACAAAATTATTGTGTGTGTGCTTTTTATTTTTCTGTGCTAAAAGTTATTAATTTAGTTGTTAAAAAGTAGTATGCAGGTTCATACTCATATTAAACGAAAAAATTGTTGGTTTATTGTACCTTGTCCTTTTCACTCTTCTTTCATTCCAAACTCAAATGAGTTAGACCACTGGATAAGGCCAAGTTTAAAGTCCAGTCAATTGCCTCTCAAAAAACGGGGGTCTAACAACACCATCCAATATTTCGCCTAGCAATCTGTATGGACTAACTCCAAAATACTTTTCTAGAGAATCAACTAGACAGTCAGACTCAATCTAGATTAAAGTATATCGAGGAGTTAATATCTCTCTCTTGATTTGATTTACTCGAGCTAATAGAATCAGCGAGTCTTTAATCAAATACAAGGAATAACTTGGATGGTACGAAAGACCAATATCCAAGGATCAATCAATGACAATAAACAACCAAAGGTTGGATTACTCTAATTGATGATCTAACGCACAACCTGTATTATTTCAATTATAAAGATGAAACAATATAATGCGGAAATTGAAATAACACAGACACCAAAAATTTTGTTAACGAGGAAACCGCCAATACATAAAAACCCCGGGACCTAGTCCAGATTGAACACACACTGTATTAGGCCTCTACAGACACTAGCCCACTCCAAGCTAACTTCGGATTGGACTGTAGTTGAACCCAAATCAATCTCCCACGAATCCAAGGTACAGTTATGCTCCTACTCCTCTGATCCCAGCAGGACACTGCGCACTTGATTCCCTTAGCTGATCTCACCCACAACTAAGAGTTGCTACGAACCAAAATCACAGGCTTTGACAATAAACAAATCTGTCTCACAGAGACAAGTCTATCAAAGGATCAATCTGTCTCCCACAAATAAACCCTAAAGGTTTTGTTCCGTCTTTTGATAATAATCAAGGTGAACAGGAACCAATTGATAATCCGGTCTTATATTCCCGAAGAACAACCTAGATTTATCAATCACCTCACAACAATCTTAATCGTATGGTAGCGAAACAAGATGTTTCGGAATCACAAACGATGAGACGAAGACGTTTGTGATTACTTTTTATATCTTGTCTATCGGAGATATCAATCTCAAGCCAATCAATCTGATTGTACTTGTACGATAGAAGATGCAAGATCAGATCAGACAACTACGATAAAAGTAGTATCAATATGACTTCACAATCCCAATGAAGTCTTCAAGTTGTTAACCCGGTTTGAGAAAATAAAACCATAGGTTAAAGGAGAATCGACTCTAGTATGCAAACTAGTATCACACGTAAGGTGTGGAGATTAGTTTTGCACAATACTAGATGTCTCCTTTATATAGTCTTTCAAATCAGGGTTTGCAATCAATGTTAGCTTAGTAACAAAGCATCAATATTCACAGTTAGATGAAAACCTGATTTAGATTCAAGCTAATATTTCTCAACCGTTAGATCGAAAACTTAGCTTGTTACACACTTGACAATGCACGCTTCTAGGTTTGTTAACCGTACCCAAACGTATGCACTTGTTGGTTCAACAATAGTTAACCAAATGGTTATCCATATGAGCATTTCATATCAACCATGCTCTTCTTCACCATAACTAGTTCAAATGACTTCAAATGAACTAGTTAGAGAGTTGTTTAATTGCAAGGTAATCTTATGTACTACACAAGACACAATTGAAGCAAAGATGATTTGATTCACTTGAATCGGTTCACGAACTTTTATAGCCACGGTTTGCATATTTCATTCCTTACTCTTTATACGTTTAAGTTCAGAAATCATCTTCAGATATATAACTTTCTTAAGTTCGCACACTAGGTTCGCGAACTTAAGCAACCGGGCATAGTTTACAAACTCCAGCAGAAAATCTCGGTAAAATACCTTACGCCGGTTCGCGGACTGGTACTCACGCAACTAGTTTGTCAACTCCAATAGAATTTCTCGGGATGAGAAGTTCGGCAGTTCGCGGACTGAGTTCGCAGACTTGGCAACAATCCATTTTTCCGGTTTCTCTTGATCAACAAAGTTCGCAAACTTTGGTTCAAGGAATAGGACTTATACATAAATGTGTTTCCACAACAGTGCTTATGTCCATCATTGGTTATGTAATCTAAACTCTCATTTCAATCATTGAAACATTCTTAGAGGACGTTATATAGTTGTTACACCATTTCTCGTCAAAGCAATTTTCAAAGTGATTGAAACATATGATGACTTTCTTCACTAGGTAAAGATAAACTTGATCGAAGCGAAAAGCTTACCAACACATATTTAGAGATATAGATAGGCGAGGTATACTCGGCTCGAAATACCAAATGTGTATAATCCAAGTCTATATATATAGCATACGACTTCTTGTCTCAAAGAGTAGGAGATAGAGTAGATAGACTTTTGAGTGATAGATAAGTTCAAGTCTTCACATACCTTTTCGTTGAGAAGTTCCACCGGTTCCTTGAGTAGTTCTTCTTCTTGTATGATGAATCGCCATGAAGTCCATGAGCTCAACTACACTTTCTATCCTAGTCCGAGACTTAGATATAATAGGTTAGAAATCAAGACTTATAGTTTTGATCACTAACATTGACAAACATGCTTGATATAGCAACACATGCGAGGTCGACCGAGAAATGCTCTAACATCCTCTATATTTAGTATACTTTAAATCAATTTTAGAGTTTTTTTGGGTTCACTAGAGCCAAATTATGAACCTTCAAACTTTCATTGGCAAGGATTGTCTTTTCGATAAAGATATTTCAGTTAGCAACAATAAAGTAGATGTGAACAAAGCGATAAATATTAGTAATGATTTATTGTGGTTTTTATTTCAACTTTTAAAAAAATCTCTAACAATTTATTTTACACCCCTGTGGTGGTTGTGGTGAAGGTGGCAGGCGTTAAGCCATTAGTGGTTTAACGATAAAAGAAAAGTGCAATTGATTAATAATTTCTCACATCTAATGAAATTAATAAATTGAGTTTTTAAGGAGATTTTAGTCTCTTCGACGATTTAACTAAATTTGTACCGATGGAAGCCGTTAGCGCAGGTCAATTGTTTGACTAAGACAGAAACTCAAAATTATAATTGTTGGACCTTAAAAGCTAAGTTTGTCACTTCAATAAGACTCGACGCTAAGGGTGTGTTTGGTTACATCTTATTTTATGGAAGTAACCATCTTTGCATGGAAATAACATGTTTTTCATTGTTTTATAACAACTCCAATTTCATTAAATTATAGGCCCATTTAATAAAAATCATGGTTTAAAATTTGTTAGTAACTTAATGCCATGGAAAGTCTTTCTTTGCGTTCCCAAAACGAGGTTCCTTGACAGTTTGGAATAGAAATAGGTTGGAGATTCAGAATGAAAAGATTGGGTACAATTCTATTTCGGTCTTGTTTAAATGTAAAGTTACATGGTTCAAGTTTTTTCTCAAACGTCTACTCTCCTTCTGATTACTATCTAAGAGAAAATATTTGGGATGACCTATGTATCATTAGACAATGGCCCGAAGACTCACAGTTCCTAGATGGTGATCTAAATGCTATCAGAGGAGATTTTGAACGAAACCAAGCACGTGGGGATAATAGAAATTAACAACTCTTGAATGATTCCATTTCAAGTTCAGAGATACTGGATCTGCATTTGAATGGTGGTTCTTATACGTGGAGTGATAAACACTCGGATCCATTGTTATGTCGACTAGAATCTGGTGGATGTGAGATTTAATGTAAATTACTTGAGAGCTATCTTAGAGCACTACTCAGTCGAACTCGAAAATTTTGATATCTCAAGCTTGTTGTCAATGTTAGATGCACAAAACTATATCTTGATTTCTAGTATACTAAAGTCAAGTCTCTAACTAGGAAATATTGAAGACTAAAGATCAAACGAAGACATTTGAAGAACTCCATCGACAAATAGGTATGTCAAAACGTAACCATCTTATTTACTCACGATATTTAGCATTATATCTTATGAGACTACGTCGTATAATTTTAGTAGATTTTATATTGCAAAGAATAAGTTCGAGTCCAGCTTATCTCGATAAATCTCTCGAGATATGATTCGAGAAATGGATGCTCGTAGATCCTTTATAATATAGGTTAAGAATAATTTATTGTTCATAAGATATTTTTGTTTTAAGTTGATCATTTGGAAATTTCCTAAGCAAAGATATTCATTATCTATGGCGATTGGGTAGGTATGCATACCTAATACGCGTACCCTAATGTGTTGAGTTCGTGAATAGGAGGGAGGAACGCATACCTAATACGCGTACCCTAATGTGCTGAGTTCGTGAATGGGAGGGAGGAACGCATACCCAGTACGCGTACCCAAGGGTCTGAGTTATTTAATGGCTAAGGGTACATATACCTAGTACGCGTACCCTAACAACCTGAGTTCACGGGATGGTTTATAGGTATGCGCACCCATACTTATGTAGTATTGAACTAAGTTGATGCTCATAAACTATCTTCATAAATATGTTTGGCATTGCTACAACTCTCATAAACACTTCTAAGACAACATTGTTCATTGAAGTTTTTGTTTGTCAATCATGGTTTAAGTCTTGAGTGTTATTGAACATGATTTATGCTTATAAGTTCATAAGGCGTATGTGCCATGAACTATATTGTACACGGTTCCAGTACCTGTACCAAAGTGTATATTCTTCTATGTAATTTTAAGGAGAATCTCACATGCTTACATGAATTCCTAACAAGAAATTTATTTGAGATGTAAAGTGTTTGCTTAAATCTCAATTTATCTTTGCTTGAATTCAAAGCTACCTAGAGCCTTGAAATCTATAAATAGAGAAAATCATGCAAAGGGGCTTCTCAATCCCCGACACTTGTATGTCTTAGTTGCTTGATAGAATGGACCTCTATTAACCTAGGTTTTCTCCGAGAAACATAATTAGGTTTACGACTTTTAAACTTCACTTAACGATTCGTGAATCCATGCCCGACTATATTTTACCTGATAGTTAGCGTATCCTGATCTTGTTCTTATTAGTCTTTGAGGCTTTCACCAATCTCTGATCAGGAACGAGACAAATATAAATCAAGAAATTCTTTTCATCTCATACTTTATGATTCTTCAAGATGGATATCTAAAACTCTTGTTTATTGATTTATTTAGATTTTTCTTTAGAGAGGTGGTTAGTAATCTAGGTTTCTCATCTAACTGAGCGTAAGTGTTCCTGATTCATGAGATTTGCTGGACTTTATCTATTGCAAACAGATTTCCGAACCTAGATCAAAAGGGAAATCAATAGGCTTATCTGGTAAAGGCAGATTGATATTAGAATTTTTCACTTAGGTTGAAGAAACCCTTAAATTGTAAAGGACGTCAGCTAAGGGAATCAATTGTGTATAGCCTTGCGAGGTTCAAGAGGCGTTAAGAGCACGACTGCAACTAAATTGCTTCAAATTACTTTGGTACGAATTATCTCATATCACAATCCTCTTTTGCTTGATTTGACGCCGGATGTTTGTAATAAATCTTGTATCAAAATTCAGCATCAATGGTTACAACATAAATACTTTTACTCAAATTTAAAGATTTAGTGGGAAAAAAGCAGTTTAGTGGGACACGTAGTTACATCTTCTTCAGGTTATTACCAAACTTGAAAATATTCTTAAAGCCATAAAGTAGAAATAAATTTGGTAGTATTAAGAAACAAGAAGGGGAAATGACTACTAACATTAAGAGATTAAACATGCAGGAGGAGCATAATGCTCTCACGGAAACTCAACTTATAAAGAGAGCCAATGAATAACTAAAACTTGATGTAGTAAAGGTGGGTTAGGCCAGGATGGCATTTCAGAGAGCAAAAGTGAAAGATTTTTTGGAGGGGGGTGGGGGGTGGGAGGATATGGGGTACTTTCATCGTATTGCAAATGCTAAGAGCAAGAGATTCAACATTACAAAATTGAAAATGGAATGGATTTATTTAACCACAATGCTACTCCCTCCGTCCCACTACTAGTTGACCTAGTAGTACAATTTAGAAATGATTTATCTCTTAAAGTATACCACAGATATTCGTAAATTTTATATCATTGAAAAGCATTTTAAAACACCTATGAAACGAACATAAACATAAGTATCAAATGATATAAAATGAACTATTAATGGGACAAAATCTAAAAATGACTACGTCAACTAATAGTGGGACGGGAGTAGTATAAAAACCTAGTTTAATAGATATTACACTAATTTGTTCACATCAAACACATTCTATCAAGCCGACGTTTGACAATATGGAATTCTAGAAAGTGGACTCCCATCAGATGGTGTGGATGGAAATACTGAAGCGTAAGAAGTCCATAAGGTGATTATGAAATCTGAGACAAATAAATCACCCATAACAGACGGATTTATGATGGAATTCTCAAACTCTGTTGGAATTAATGAAACCCTATTTAACGAGGGTTTGAAGGAGTTTTATGAGAAGGGTTAGGTAGACTGGAGACTTGATGTTTAGTTTATTAAACCCATTCCCAAAAAGGAACATTCAGCTACAGCAAAGGATTTTAGACCAATAAGTTTAATCAGCAGCTTTTGTAAGTAATCTTGAAAGTTCTTGCTAATGAATGTATTGATAGTAAATTGAAGCAATGCATTACGGGCATTATATGTAAGATCGATATGAAGAAAGCCTTTGATAATATCAACTGGCGTTCTCTCTTTTCAATCACAAATATGGATTCAGTGAAATTTGGTTGAAATTAATATAAAAGTGTGTAACTTCAGCACAATTTTCAATCATGGTGAATGAAGAAAGAACAAACAAAATTCAACCATCCAAAGGCATCAGACAAGGTGACACTTGTGTCACATTTTTTGTTCACTTTAGTAGTTGAAATACTTATTAAATTTTTGGAAGAAGCTATATGAGATGGCATAATAAGTGGTTTTCAAGTAATGAATGAAGGCACAATAGTATCTCATCTACAATTCACATATGATATTATCATCTTTCTGAGCGCTTATAAGGTGGCAATAAGAAAGCTGCGTGTTATTTTGATGATATTTGAGGTGATTACGTGTCTAAAGTTGAATCTAGAAAAGAGATTAATCACAATATTATAGCTGATGATCTTATAGATAAGTTGGTTCTTGAACTCGATTGTAAGGTTTCTACACTGCCTATCTCATATCTAGGATTGCCAGTTGGGAATACAAGGATAAATGTGACAGTATGGGATAGTGTTCTTGAGATAATAAAAATGAAGCTAATGCATTGGAAGATTTGAATAAATCTGGGAGAGTAACGCTCTTTAGAAGCTCTTTTGAAAGCTTGTTAGTATACTATGTATCTCTCTTATAAATGCATGCTGCTGTAGAAAATAAACTAAACACCATTATGCGTAAGTTCTTATGAGGAGAGGATGAGAAAAACAAGAAGATGAGTTGGGTGGTGTGGCATAAGGTATGTGAACTGAAGGAACTTGGTGGTTTAAAAATAGGAAAATTGCGCATGGTGAATAAAGCACCGTTGGAAAAGTGGTTGTGGAGATTGGCGAAGGGGAGAAATGCATTTTGGAGGAGAATAATATGTGAGAAATATGGAGTTGGTTCAGAGTTTTGGGCCCTATTGAATCGCAAGCAACAAGTGGAAGAAATATGTGGTTGACTATACTGCAATCAAGACCCGCACTACAACTCTGTGTGGATATAAAGATTATGAATGGTAAGAGCACTACATTTTGGCAAGATTGATGTTTCAGAAATAGTCTTTGAAAACTAAGTATCCAATGGTATTCAAAGTAAGTTTGCAGAACCATTGTAAGGTTGCAAAGATTCTTGAAGAAGACTGATCACTACAATTCAAAAGACAATTAAATCAAGTGGAGATGATTGCTATGTTATAATTAAGAGATGATCTTAATTCAATCACACTTCATACAAATGGCGAAGATACATTGGAGGGAGATTTTAATGCATGCAAGCTTTACTCAATCCTAACTCAAGAGCAAGAGCAGTGGAGTTTGTAGGTGTTCTAAATGTAAAATTTGTACCACCAAAAGTATTATTTGTGGCTTAGAAAACTCTGCAAATTTCACTACCGGCGAGAATGATGTTCCGCAATATGGGCGTTAACATAAATACTATGATATGTGTTTTGTGCAACACGAATGAAGAGTTTTTGGATCACCTCTATATGCATTGTAATTGAATTACTGAAATATGAAACCATTTCTTAGATCCTATCTTGAGAGTTTGGAAAAAAAAAATAGGAGAATGAACGAAGAGGTAAGGTAGGCGTTGAAGGTACCCATTGAACAAACCATTTACTTATGGTGCTCAAACAAGGATACTTTTGATTGTTTTACAATATTGCAAGTTTTATTCAGTGGGAGGATGTATATTATTCGGTCTTATGACCTCATTTTGTACAAATTTTTTTCTCTTAATATAACCTCCCATATTCGAAAAAAATACAAAAACAAAAATACAACGTAAATAGCCTGAAAGAAAGAAGCAAAAGGGGAAAAAAACATGGCTACTAATAGCGAAGTACCGGTATATTGGAAAAGGTATCAAAATCCACACAATATACCTTATATGAATCTCGATACCCTCCCGAGCACAAACAATCAACAATAAATAACTAAATATTAAACTTTCTCTCTCTTCTCTCCCACTCCTTCTTCTTCAACAAAACCATCACCAACAACCCTTCTCTGCCCAGATTCGGTCCATTTGGTCCAAAATGGACCGGATCTGAGCTGATCACTTCACCATTCCTTACTTTTTATGTTAGTTAGTAGTTTTAGCTTAGATATTATCATGTTTTCTACTTATCTACATCATTATGGTGGTTTTATTTACGCTTTCGAGGTTTATCTTCGGTTTAATGGAGATTCTTGGTTATTGAGTTGGGTTTTAAGATCAAAAGTGATGCTCTCCAACGACGAAATCTTCATCTTTGTTGTCTCCGGAGACGAAATCATCATCATCATCATCAACTTATTCGGCGACGGAATCTTCAACGGTAATTTTTTTGACGACAAAAGCTTCATCACTAGGTACAAGAGATTTGAGCAAATCATTTCTATTTCGGGAGCATATCTTTCTAAAGAAGTAAAACAAACTAGATGGCTGGATTTTAATTATGAGAAAAACCATTCTTCCTCCGATTTAATCGGATCTTATTCATACTTGTATTTGTCTTATTCTGGTAATCCTTCTTTTTCTTGTCGGAATTCTCAGCATTGTCCTTTCGCGGTATGTTGTTACTATATATTCTCTTATTTTCGATTTTAAAATCATTATAACCTCGAATTTCCATTAATGAAATTGTTCTTAGTTTATATATTAAAAAAAGAAAAACCCTCCGGACGAAACCAGGACCCTGGGGCATGGTTGGATAAAAGTTGGATCCAAAATAATTAAGTTGCTGTTGCTTTAGCTTCTTGGCAGGCCCCAAATTAACTAAGACACGCAACTACTATCGTCAACTGTCTTTCTTGGCAACAAGAACGAAAGTCGTAAGGAATTTGCGGAGCCAAACCTTCTGGAAATTTTGTACTGAAACTCGAAGCCAATCACGTTATGATGCACACTTTCCACATGCATCCACATACTTTCAGGGTTAATCAGTGGATTGGGCTAGACTTGGTCTTTAGGATCACAATGTTTGTCTTGTCATTAAGTCATGTGATTCAATAGATTATGTTCCATGGTCAAAAAGCGTAAAGACTGCTATCAATGACAGCTAATTTGTGATTAATGAGAGATAGCAAAACATTTTGTTGGTTTGGTTGTGAGTTGCGTTTTCCGATTGCATCATCTTTCTGGTTCCATGTATGCTTGAAGAAATATTTGTAATGTGCAGAAGCAATCATCGTTTGGATCCTCGAGTGCGAAGCAATGCTATGTGACAACAGCCGCTGGTCATCCATTTCAGCTACAGCTACACCAATTTTAAAATCCCACTTCAGAAGATGTTAACCTTTTTTCCCATCTTTTTCTACAAAAGCTTGACCCCTTGAAGCATCTGTAGGGATCACAAGGCACAAAAAACACATGTATACGCAGGATGGCACTTGGCGATAAACTCTGACGTTTATCCTGGACACGGGCCGATAAAATAGTCAGTCCATGGATACAAAGATATTTTTTCTTTAAGGTACCTTTCCACGTCACCAGGAAAACAGATTGGGCTCATATATTCATGTGCTGTATTTTTCTTTATCACGATTCATGTGGTGGTATAAAACAACAAAAGTACACCAAAAATTGCATATTCATTCAATATTCATTTCAATTCCCTTTTATAGCTAACTTTGCTTTCCTCCTGTGACATTCGTTTCGAAACCCAAAAACCAGAATACTATTATACTTTCTTTCTTGTTTCTCACTCTAAAAAAGTTTTACACTACAGATCCTGGAATCGCTCTTTCTCTCTGATTTTCTTTTTTCACGAGTCTTTTCATCATCTTCGCTTTCTTTTCTACAGGATTGTATGTAAGTGTAAATGAAGATAATTATCATTTTGATTTGTTTCCTTTATTTTTTTTATCCTTTGTTTCATTAATGGCGGTTTTGTGATGAGTTCTTTTTTTTCTTTCTCGAAGTGGACAGAGTAAAAGCGGGATTTGGAGAGGAGTTTCGAAGGAGTTTTGAAGAAGAAGAAGAAGAAGAAGGATGGATTCGGATGAGGAGAATGGTGATTACAGAAAGATTAAGATTGGTGTTTGCGTCATGGAAAAGAAGGTGAAATGCGGATTGGAGGTTCTTAAACGTTGTCCTTTTGGGTTTCTTCTTCCTCCTCATTTCTTCATCTTCTTTCATTCTCATCTCACCTCACTCTACAACTCTCATCAATCTCTATCTATCTCTCTTTCTCTCCATAAATCTCCCTCTCGTATCTCCGTGTAGAGTTCCGTTTTATCAGTTTTTGTGATATACTATAATAAGTCTGGTTTGCTGATTTATCAATTTCAATGTATCAGGCATTTTCATCTCCCATGGGCCAGATTCTCGACAGGCTTCAATCATTTGGTGAATTTGAGGTATGGAATCTGTTTGCTGAGCTAACCATTACTACGATTTTGATTTCTTAAATGGTTTTATTACCTTCTTCGAGTTTGAATCTACACAATACTGGCAGTATTTAGTGTTTATACTTAAACGCTAGCCTCTGAAAATGATTCTGCTGTTGAAATTTGTTTGGTTTTTGAGTTGGTGTTTTCTTGTTTATGGTACAGATATTGTATTTCGGGGACAAGGTTATTCTCGAGGAACCTGTAGAGAGGTATGAATTTCATGTTGTTACTCAGAAGAAGTTATATCTCATATCGACGTATGATACGGTCATTGTTTTCTATTGCAGTAACTTTTAGGATGTCTGGTTTTTGTATAATGTGTGTTAATAACTAATTAAAGACAGTCTTGTGTTGACAACCTTTAATTAGTAGTTTAGTAGCTAATTTACAAATGTGCTGTGATTGTTAATTTATCAGGCCTTTCATTCTTTTTCATATTTTTCATAAACTGGGTTTCCTGTCCATTGCAAGTAAACAAATGAGTTGTTAAAGGACTATGTTTTCTTATTTCAGCTGGCCAATATGTGATTGCTTAATTGCTTTTCATTCATCTGGTTATCCTCTTGAAAAAGCTGAAGCCTATGCTTCTTTACGGAAGTAAGTTCAACTCTGTGGCACTTTTTATATGACAATTGTACTAGCCTAAAATATTTCAGTATCTGCTGCTTGTCTTTAGAAGGATGAGTTTACAACAGCCTTGTTTATTTTCTTGTGTTTTAGGCCTTTTCTCGTAAATGACTTGAAGCAGCAACACCTTCTCCATGATAGAAGGAAAGTGTATGAGGTACAAGTTTTTTCTTGCTTGAGGTTCAATACAGTATTGCATTTTAGTGGTAGTCTGCTGCATACTAGAGATTTGGATACTAACTTGTTCCTTTTGTCTAAACAAGTGTCTTGAAATGTATGGCATTCCCATTCCAAGATACGCTCTTGTTAATAGGGAATACCCAAATCAAGATCTGGATTATTTTGTAGAGCAAGACGACTTTGTTGAGGTTCATGGGGAGCGCTTTTGGAAGCCCTTTGTGGAAAAACCTATTCACGGTGAGCTTGATCTTTTGGGGTAACTCATAAGCCATAGCACGCTCCCTTTCTCTCCATCCACATGTATGAATGCTGCTTTCATCCTAGATGCTTTCAGCATTCCCATGAGCAAATAGTATCCTTGGGTCATGGTTGTTATTGTCTGCACTTTTGGTTATAAGTATTTGTAGCTGATACCGGGATTAATGGGAATTTGTGTTGTGTTGTTCTATTTGCTACAAGTTTGTTCTCTACAATGAATAAGTAAAACAGTGAATTACCTTATTGTGAAAAGGTTGTAACAAAATATCCTAGCAACTGTCCACTGGGGTTTGTTTGTTGACTGTCACTTGAGTCTAATTTTGCGATATTGTATAACCAATATGTATGCCTCTTTTATAATTTACAAAGTTTAGATAATGAGTCTAATTTTGCGATATTGTATAACCAAGATATATGCCTCTTTTATAATTTACAAAGTTTAGATAATGAGTCAAATTATTATTGGCTTGCACCCTTTCGTTCACGTACTGTTTCAGCATATCGTTGAAATTATGGTTAACTAGTGCTTTCGTGCAGGTGACGATCATAGTATAATGATTTACTATCCCAGTTCTGCAGGCAGTGGCATGAAGGAGTTATTCCGGAAGGTAACACAAATTGGTATTCTGGGGTTTTTATTTTGAACAAAATGATCCAAATATCGTGTTCGTGGGATGACTGTGTAATTACAGGTAGGCAATCGGTCAAGTGAATTCCATCCGGAGGTTAGACAAGTGAGGCGTGAAGGCTCTTACATATACGAGGAGTTCATGCCAACTGGGGGAACAGATGTCAAGGTTTTCTAATCCTCGTAATCTTGCTACTTTCTCAACGAATTTGTAATCACCTTATCATTTAGGAAATCATGTAGGTGTTACAGAAATACATTCTGGTTGATGCATCCTCATAGTTTACTGGTCAAGAAGTTTGATGATGACAAATTAATGTTAATTATCTTTGTCGCACTTGCATCATCACCTTTAGAGGATGTCAGAGGATGCAATTATTTGGCAGTGTTTGATATGTTTATGATGTATGAGTATCTTAGACTGTATATTTTTTTTGAATTTTCCTGACTTCTAGCCATTAATTTGGTTCATAATCTTGGTCGATCTGTTCCTACTCTCCCATAACAGTGTGGACCTCTTCTCATGCTATTGCAGGTGTACACTGTGGGACCTGAATATGCACATGCTGAGGCAAGAAAGTCTCCTGTTGTTGATGGCGTTGTTATGAGGAATCCTGACGGAAAAGAAGTAATAAATTAAACCATTTAAGCATTACAAAACCAAGTCTTTACTCAGTAATTTGCACATATTTCTAGTGATGACTGCTTCAGTTCTAGCAAGTGGCAATCACATCTTTTGGTAAAGCGATTTAGCTCATATTGTGCACGTGTGGTCCTTGGTCCAATATAAGCTCATGTTTTCTTTTTACTAATTTTGGTAGAACTTTTCTGCAGGTGAGATATCCTGTATTGTTGACTCCAGGAGAGAAGCAAATGGCAAGAGAGGTCTGCGTGGCGTTTAGGCAATCGGTAAAGTTATAGAGCTTTAGTGAATTAAATATTGTTTCACGAGTTACTTGTCCAACTAGATATTGTCTTTTTGTTCACAATAATGAAGTACAGAATCGACAACTCATTCTGATTCGTGTTCATTTTATGTTTCATGGTAACACATCTTGTGTCCTCCATGTTGTCTATCTTCTGGGCTGTGATATTCTTGTTCCGATCTTAGTAGCTGGGCTAAGAGTTAGACTTAACTTTCTCATTGATGCTTAGGTATTAAATTAATTTGGATTACTGTGTGGACTTTTTAACTTAAATATCATGTAAATTTGTTCAAACTAGTTAAGCCTAGATACTTAGTTGGCAATGTGGATAGCATATTTATATTTGTCAACGCACAACACTTATTTTATTACAGCATGTTAATGGAGAGAAAAATGTGTGACTAAATAGATGATTGTTGGAAACATGAGATGAATTAGTTTTGTTTACATAGATGCTAACTGCTGAGCTTTGATCTGAGAGCATGGAATAGTATGTCAGCTTTTTACCCGAGTGCTATCAGGGGGCTCAAAACTGAGAATCCTAGTTATACCCAGTTACAGCCTTAATGTAATTCCATATGATGTATGCCCAAATATTCAGTTTTTTTGTTTTGTTATTATTATCAGTTCTACATCACCTACTTCTGCCCACTTTTCTGAAATTGTAAAGTGGTGCATTAATAACGAGATCGTTTGAATGTGTAACTTCCCAGGTTTGTGGGTTTGATCTCTTACGTTGTGACGGACGATCATATGTCTGTGATGTGAATGGATGGAGTTTCGTGAAGAACTCACACAAGTAATACTAATTCTCACCTGACTGTCAGTTTGTAGATCTGTATTATAAGAACCGTCTCTTATTTTACCGGATTAGATTCACACAACTCTGCTCGTTTTAATGGTTTCATTTTTTCCGCCTAGCGTAGGTACTATGATGATGCTGCTTGTGTCTTGAGGAAAATGTTCCTGGATGCGAAGGCCCCTCATCTTTCTTCAACAATTCCACCAACTCTGCCATGGAAGGTAAATGAGCCAGTCCAACCTACAGAGGGACTTACACGCCAAGGAAGTGGTATAATTGGATCATTTGGGCAGTCAGAGGAGCTTAGATGTGTAATTGCAATTGTCCGCCAGTAAGTTTTACTAAGCTCAATACTCTTGCTGCTTTATGTACCTTGCTCTCAGTATCACTTACACGTCATGTTTACTTTTGAAGTGGTGATCGAACTCCCAAGCAGAAGGTAAAGTTGAAGGTTACAGAGGAAAAACTATTAAATTTGATGCTAAAATACAATGGAGGTAGACCTAGATCTGAGGTGTGTTTTTTCTCTTAGTCATCTGTTGTTGCCTAATTCACTAACCAGCCGTAAAATGTTACGTTATTCTTAAACTGTTGTTTTCTTTGTCAGACAAAACTCAAGAGTGCTGTTCAGCTGCAAGACTTGCTTGATGCTACAAGAATGCTAGTACCACGTACAAGGTATGCTCCCTAAGCAGGTATCTAGGAAACTAGTATTCCAGGGTCTTAGCAAGGCCTTGGATAGCTGATGATGTATGATGCCATCATCCATCTTGCATCTTTTTTAAGCAGTTACATGTATGATAGCTTATATGACTATGGAGAAAAAAATGCTTTCCACATTATCTGGATTTTTTTTTTGTCGGTCCTTCCACATTCTCTGGAGCTAGACTTTGTGCTTTGGGGGGCTTGCCTGTTTTTTTAGGAGATTGTTGTGTGCATCTATCTACTGCTTGCCTCTTTGGTCTTCAAAATTTTCACTTCTGCGAGCTGCTTCTCTTAGTTATGAGTGATATATATTTCAGACAGAAATATTTTTATGCCTGAGTTGACTGGAAATTACTCAGGTGCGGTCGAGAAAGTGATAGTGATGCTGAGGACCTGGAGCATGCTGAAAAGCTTCGTCAAGTTAAAGCAGTGCTTGAGGAGGTTCTTTATCTACCTCACTTTTATAGCTTCCTAGCTATTTAATATGCATGTATAACAGTGGGACCAACTATTGGTACCTGCTGGAGTCTATCTTAGTAGGAAAGCAGGAGTCCAACTCATGATCTGACTCTTGTGGTTCACTAGTTCAACCAATGCCCGTTAGGTGATCACTTTGTACTTCATTACTTTTCAAAGTCTAGAGAGACATGAATCAACATCCAATTTTGATGTTCACATAACGTTCACCATTGGTATTCGTTTCGTATCATCACCAATCTTAACCTCTGATATTTCCTTTTTAGCAGGCTGTATTTACTGTGCATCCTTATATTCCTCAATAGCGTACCTTTACTCTTCTGTAACAATTTATGAGTACTGCTTTGAATCTTCTGTATCCAGGGAGGACATTTTTCTGGAATCTATAGGAAAGTTCAACTAAAACCATTAAAATGGGTTAAAATATCAAAAGCTAATGGTGAAGGTGAAGAAGAACGCCCAGTTGAAGCTTTGATGGTTCTCAAATACGGAGGTGTTCTTACACATGCTGGACGAAAGCAGGTTAAATCCTAGTTCATCTTTACTGAAGTATTGACTGTATTGTGCACAGGCGCATCTTTGTATAACTAGCTTGATTCACTTATGACAGACCTAATTGGTTTTTCTTTATGAATCTGAGAAAGTTCTTACGTAATGTTCATTTTCAAAGTTCTTTCTTTTTTCTGTATGTTTCCTGATGTTTTTTCTTTTCGCAGGCCGAGGAACTCGGTAGATACTTCAGAAATAATATGTATCCAGGTAATTCTTCTGATCTTGTTTTGATATCGGCATATATACTTGGTTTAACTAAGAAAGTTCAACTCACGTACTGACCTAAATTGTCTTGATATATAAAATTTATGGTCTTAGATTCTTTAGTTTCCCTGGGAATAAAGCCCTGGTACCCTGGTAAATTGTATTTATGAAAATAAATGGGACAAAGAAACTTCATTGTGCAAGTGCATTGGAAAAAGGGAATTCCTTTGAACCAGAATTCGGGTACTGGCATTTTCAGTTTATTTTTGCAGAACAAGATAGTGATATCTAAGGGCAGCGTAGATGTACACAGATGTATTTTTCATCTTAAATTTGAAAGACACTTCTTTTGCTGTACATTTACCCGATCCTTCACTTTTTACAGTTGTTTCGATATTTGAAACATGAGTCACTTCTCTTTGGATTGTTGCGATAAAAACATCAGTGCTATATTTATATCAGTAGTGCAAAACTCCATGGAAATATTCAATAGTCTGCAAATCAAATTTAAATTAGTAGCTAAGAATGTAGTTGTTAGTTGTTGCACCCTCTAAATTCTCTAGTATGGTGTTCCTTTTTGCAGGTGAAGGTACAGGCTTGCTTCGTCTCCATAGCACTTACCGTCATGATCTGAAAATATACAGCTCAGATGAGGGTCGTGTCCAGGTATTACTCAACTGTCGGAACATGAGTTGTTCCATACTTGCCGTAAAATTTGAATTAACAAGTAATTTAGGTTATTTTACTCCCTCGTGCGTATTGTTATTGGTGGGATGACAAATTTTGCTCTTGATGCTCATTTTATTTGTTTGTACTGGCCAGATGTCCGCAGCTGCATTTGCAAAAGGTCTTCTTGATTTGGAGGGACAATTAACACCAATTCTGGTTTGTGGTTCTCCTTCCTTTAATGGTCAATGAACCTTCGTTGATGTGATCTTCTCTTGTGTTCTTATTGGATTGCTATTGTTTAAGGTTTCACTTGTAAGCAAAGACTCTTCAATGTTGGATGGGCTAGAAAATGCCAGCATTGAAATGGAAGGAGCTAAGGTTGGTCTGCTAATAAATGCTAATTTATGTTCTTATTTCATAGATTTGTAAAGTTCATAGAGAACTATGTGTTTTTCATTGAGTAGGAGGAAAAACTGAAATAGAAGAATATGGAGATTCAGATATAGTAGCCTGTGTTTTCTTCCTGGATCTAATATTTATTTACTTTTACAGGCTAGGTTGAATGAGATTATAACTGCTGGAGCAAAGTCATCCCATGGCGGTGGAAATGCAGAATTTCCCTGGATGGTTGATGGTGCTGGACTGCCTTCCAATGCTAGTCAACTTCTAAAAAATTTGGTACGTTGCTTCACAATACTTTACTTAGTAAAACTCAGAAGTAAAACTCCACAATTTTGTAGTAATGCAAGATGCTTTAATTTACATGAGGACAGGTCCAATTGACTAAAAAAGTTACTGCACAAGTAAAACTACTCGCAATAGATGAAGACGAGGAGCTTGCAGAGACAAGCTCCTTTGCGGATGCAGTGCTTCCATATGACCAAGCAAAGGCCCTAGGGAAGGTTAACATTGATGTTGGTCGAATTGCTGCAGGCTTGCCTTGTGGTAGTGAGGGTTTTCTTTTGATGTTTGCTCGCTGGAAAAAGCTTGAGAGAGAGTTGTATAATGAACGCAAGGAGTAAGTATTCCCCATTCAGTAATTAGTCAAATAGATGCACACTGCTTAGACTTCTTTCTTATCCTGAGTATAGTTCCTCTGAAGTTTCGATATGTCATGTGCTTTAGTTTACATGGCTTTTGCTGTTTCAGACGGTTTGACATCAAACAAATCCCAGACGTTTATGACTCCAGCAAGTAAGACACACGGCTCATATCCTCTGTAGAGACTGTTCTTTAAATTAGTTTCTTTTAAATACATGTGCTTGTTCATGCAAGATTGTCTATTTTCTGACATTTAAAGCAAATCTTTCATGTCAAGGTCACGTTACTTTCATTTTTTAGTTATTGGCTTCTTGTACTATTATGCTCACTGGTCAATTTTGTGTTCTTTAGATATGACCTCTTGCATAATGCACATCTCAATCTAGAAGGATTGGATGAGCTCTTCAAAGTTGCTCAGGTAAAAAATTGTTCAGCTCTGCAATTATATTGATCTAGGAGAAGTTCTTGTATGCAGTTCCTGATAGTTTATCTCTGGAATAATGGTAGTAAATAATAAGCTAGAGGATTATTAAACTCATTTAGGTGCATCTGAACTCAAAGCATCTCGATGGCTAGGAAGTATATTTTCTATATTTTACATTGTCGGTAATGCATAATCGTGTTCCATTGTTTCCTAAGTGAGATAATTATCAAACATGGTCTGATCAATTTTTTTTTTGTTAATATTGTTGCAGTTACTTGCAGATGGTGTCATCCCAAATGAGTACGGGATAAATCCAAAGCAGAAACTCAAAATTGGATCAAAGGTTAGTACACTGGGTTTATCCAATTTGACCTCATTTTTTTATTATTTTTGTCGTCAATTGGTCAAACCTGTTGTCTATGATTTACATGTTGAAGTATCTGGACAGCAATCTTCTTGCTTAATATTTATTCCATCTGATATTCCAGATTGCCCGCCGTTTGTTGGGTAAGATTCTAATTGATTTAAGGAACACACGAGAAGAAGCAATTAGTGTTGCTGAACTCAAAAGCAATCAAGACCAGAATCCAGTATTTCCAAAGACTAAAAAGGAAGATTTTGACTTTCTGGCGAAGTACCAGAAGCATGAAGACACAAAAAGATCCACTAGTGAAAAGTCCCTGGACCAAGACGATGAAGAGACAAAATATCGTTTGGACCCGAAGTGCGTGCTCTAACATATTGCGTCTTGCATATTGATTTACATTGCAAATCCACTTACGTGTATTGGTTCTCTTAATTTCAGGTATGCAAATGTCAGGACACCTGATCGACATGTTCGAACGCGCCTTTATTTTACATCCGTAAGTTAAAACTTACTAGGGATTTTGTCGCTAGCTTTGTACTATATGTGTTATTGTCATTGATTTGTTCTCGTTATTCCTGAAACACAGGAGTCACATATACATTCGCTGATGAATGTACTTCGCTACTGTAACTTGGATGAATCTTTACAAGGAGAAGAGAGCCTTGTATCCGGCAGTGCTTTGGGACGGGTGTTTAAAACTAGGGAGCTCGACTACATGAGTTATGTTGTTTTGAGGATGTTCGAGAATATAGAGGTAGGTTATTGTAACTTCTTTTCCGCTTCGACTTAACAATTACTTGAGTATCTCAAATAACTTGAATGTTTTGTAATGTCATATTGATCATCTTCTGAGATTGAATTACACAGATACCTCTAGAAGATCCAAAGAGATACCGTATAGAGATGACATTCAGCCGCGGTGCAGATTTGAGCCCTCTTGAGGTAAAGTCTCTTTTCTTTTTCGTTCATGGGAATATTATGTGCTGTTGTAAGCACGTGAATTCAAGTTTTACTGTATATTCGTTAAGTAGATGTTTTAAAATGATTTTCAACGGTACAAAGTTTACGAAAATCTATGGTATGGTTTGAGAGATAAATGATTTCTAAATTTTACAAGTTATGATCCACAGGGGTATAATTGTAAAAAATATTTAAAAACACTCATTTGATTCCTTGTCTTAAGAATTGTGCAAAGTTCAACTAGGTCATCTAATAATGGGACGGAGGGAGTATTTTTTTCGTGCTGGTAATTCTTGTTATCTTTATTTTGTTGACAGAATAATGATGGTGAGGCTGCGTCACTGCATCAAGAGCACACATTACCAATCATGGGACCAGAAAGGTTGCAAGAAGTAGGATCGTATCTTACATTAGAGACGATGGAAACGATGATTAGGCCATTTGCCATGCCTGCTGAAGATTTTCCACCCCCATCAACTCCACAAGGCTTTTCTGGTTACTTCTCTAAGAGTGCAGTGTTGGAACGTCTTGTGAATCTCTGGCCTTTCCATAAGCATGCTAATGCTAATGGAAAGTAACTCTTGTCCCGCTTCGTCTCTCTTTTTCTTCTACTGCCTTCACCTGTCTTTACATTGGCCTGCTAGCTTTTGGTGTAATAGAAACTCCGGTCATCTTTTTGTCCTTCACACATGTACATAGCTCTCTTCTTGGTTCCTGTTATTTTTTCCTCACTTTTCAGTCTTGTTAGGATAAGTTTTCATGTACTAGCGTAAGAGCATCGAGGCCCACATGTAAAAGGTAGCAGTTTTGCACAGCGGCCTGGATATTTAGTGGGCCGTGGCGCTGTTTTTTTGAACCGTTTTTTGGGGACCTTCAAAAATGGTGGGGACTACTTCGTGATAGAAATGTCTACTCTATACTTATAAGAGGTGTCCTAAAGTGGGGAAATGACTAACCTACCCTTCACCTATATATATATATAATCACTTCCTCCCATCACCACCACCTATATATATATAACCACCTCCTCCCATCACCACCGCCGCTCATCACCACCGACCACCTACTACCACCACCTCAAATCATCACCACCGCCACCTATATATAGCTTAATTTAAATCATTAACAAAATTAAAATCAAAATTATAATAAACCCATTACTTTTCATTCGTTTTCCGTTGAAAAATGAGAAGTAATCATCAAAATGAGTTGAAAATGGAAGTTAGAGAGAGAAGTTCGGCTAGGAATTATGTGAAAATTTTTGTTGAACTAGCCGAACTCAACTTTAATGGAGGTTTTTGTTTTCAGAGAAAAATTCGGTTACGTCGAAAAAAAATGTCCAAGCCGAACTTATAGTTCGGTTACGTCGCAAAAAGTTCGGTTACATCGAAAAAAGTTCGGTTACGCCACAAAAAGTTCGGTTACATTGCATTTTTTTTCTCCTAACCGAACTTTTCTCTGAAAAACCTGCATATTGAGTTCGGTTACGTCGAAATGTTCTTCTCCTAACCGAACTTTCTCTGAAAGAAAAAGCTCCATTAAAGCTGAGTTCGGCTACCTGTGTTTTCAGAAATATTAGCCGAACTATACTTGCAGACGAGTTCGGCTACCTGTTCTTCATATTTCGTAGTCGAACTTTTTTAACCAAACCGAAATCAATTTGTAAATTGTTCATTTTTAGGAATGTTTTGGCCAATTCAAGCACCAATAACTAAATTTGAAGTATCCGTGAGTACCCAAAACATCATACTCTTGTTGTGGCTCTTAAAGAAAAAGATCTTTAACTTTTTTTCTTCCAAAACTCTCATCTTCATCTTCTTCTTCTCCTCTCTCAATAGTTTTTCTTTTGAAAAAAATCAACTTATTAATTTAATCTCACTAATTATTAATTAACTTACTAATCATTATATTAATTTAATTATCAAGGATGATTCATTATTACTTCTAATATTCATCCAAAAAATGGAGAGTAGTCCCCCACCATTCTTGAGTAGTCCTTTTTTTGCACCCATTTCCATTTATCATCACCATTCTCAGCAGCTTTAAAGTGAGGCTGTTTTTTTTAGAAGTCATTAGTTGCCTTGAAGCTAGGGCTGAACATGGTGTCGGTTAACCGTTGGAAACCGACCGAACCATACCAATAAGCAAGAAACCGAACCAAACCATTTAGATTTGGATTGGTTTGGTAAAAAAGTTGAAAAACCGACATTACTGGTTTGGTTTTGGTTTGACCTGAAAACCGAACCAAAAACCATTGGGGAACCGATAAATATAGACCGTTGATTAAAATCAGATAGATTTAATCTACCACGTCTATAACACACTTTGTAAACCTAATTTCTAAACCTATGCAACACATTTTCTTTCTCTTCTTCTCCTCTTCGTAAACAGTCTCCGGAAGCAAAAACCCTCGCCATTTTCTACACCAGTCCACCACCATCTCCAACCATAATGAAACCACCACCCCAGTTCAATCTTTTTTTCGTATTTCTTCTTCTTCTTCTTCTTCTTTTCGTTTTTCTTCTTCTTCTCAATCTTCTCAGTTCTCAGATGTACTAAAATTCTCAAACTTAGAAACATCTTCTCACTTGTCACATAACCAAATCGATTATCTAAGTCGACTGTTTTCATCATTTCAAGGTACTTCAACTCGATGATGATGATAATTTTGTTGATTTAAGCTTATAATTTATAATTTTAAAAACTAGGGTTTACTAAAATTGATTTTGCATAATTGATTTTGCAGGTTCCCTTTGATTCAATCATGGAGGATTCACAATCAACACCCTTAGTTCCTATTTCTCAACTAGTTTGGGTTTGATTATGGTTTTGATAATTAGTTTGTGAAATTTGGATTATCAATTTTGCTATATAACAACTAATCATAATAATAGAGCAGCAGTAACATAACAATGAACATAATACAGTGAGCAAAACTTCTGTAGTTTGGTTTTTTGTTTGCCAAATTGCCTTAGGCCTATGTAACTTCTCTTGAGTAGATCTGTTGCGTTTATTTACTACAGCACTAGCCTTGGGTTTCTTAGTGACCCTTCTTGTTTTGTTTTGAAACTGTGCTTGTGATAGTGAATAGTGATGTATATAAATTATATGGTCTATCAATGCGAAAAGTCTTGTTTAAAGCGCCTGGTGCATCCAGCACCTTGCATATCACAGTTTGGCCTGATTCTTAGGTCTCATTCTTGTTAAATTTAGTTGAATATGATGATGATAATGGTAGCAAGACATGACTTAATCCCATGACTTACGGGTGGTTGTGAACTGAGTTGAATATATATACTTATAAACTGGGAATCTTCTTTGGGTTTCGGAAGTAATATTCTTATCATTCTGTAGATTTTTCTTGAGTTTTTCAATTTGAAATTAAATTACTAGTAACGTTTATGTGAACCAAATGGTACTGGCACTTAGTGAGTTATGTATTGCAATTTATTTCTATTATGTCTTTATATCATCAGTCCAACTTTACAATAGTATATTTTCTATTGGGTTAAGCTATATTGGTTTGTTGATTGACATTTTGTTAGAGACTCAGCTTTTATGCAATGGAAGAATGTGATGTATAGGATTAGTGACTTATATATACATGGTAAGAACTTAGAACAGATTGGTGCAGGTCAAAATGCTTCACCGTTGTGGTTCTGGAAATTCATGCCACATGTTTCTTTCTAGTTTCTACTAGTTCCAACGACTTTGTTCCTTATACATAAATTGTATTGCGGTCGTCTAGCAACTAAAATTCTATCAGGATTCTGCTAAGAGTTAGCCTAAACTTTAACAAATTAATAGTATATTTCATGAAAAGGTTACAACACTTTCAGCTAAAATTCTACCTAATTAACTTCAATGCGGGTGGATAGAAAATCATTAAAAATTGGACATCAATGGCACTGAAGGCTAATATATGCAGGAATCAATACCAAAAAATGGGACTATGTGCCATTGATTGACATATTAAAATGCGCCATTGTTTCACTACTGTGGTATTTTGATTCTTAGCTTGATTTTTAATGAAACACTTCTCTTAGTTCTCCTCTTTAACTTCTTTTTGGAAGCAAAGCGCATCATCCTGTTGATAAGTGAACTAAGACAAGTTTGTAAGTTCACTTATCAATGTTCTTGCATGTCGGATGATTTGAATGCACTTTGATTTGATTTTTTACATGTTATCTGATTTGAATTTTCTGCCTGTTTTATATTCAGGCTTCCGTTAACTCAAATTTATTGTTGCCACCACTACATCCTTCTCCAAGATCTTCTAACGCCTCTACAGAAGTTAGTTCAGTTGGAAAAGTACCAACTACAGGTGAAGCTCCATCTGCACCAGCTGCCAATGTTTCCGATGCTGGTACCATCACTGCACCAGCTTCTAAAAAGCGGAAGAAAACTTCATGGGTATGGGATCACGTTGATCTGGACCCTCCTCCTTCGAAATGGTAACTTGTAAGAAATGTAAACAGAGAATGAAAGCTGACTCTTCTACACATGGGACCGGCTCCTTGAATAACCATTTAAGAAAGTGTCTAAATCTTATTCCTAAGGATTCTGGTCAGTTGACTCTTTCTTTTGAACCTGCTAGGCTGGGAGAAGATGAAAAGTTAGTTGTTGTAACTTTTTGTCAGGATTCGTGTAGAAAAGTATTGATTATATTCATCATAGTGGATGAGCAGCCTTTTAGAATAGTTGAGGGGGAAGGTTTCCGAGAATTTTGCAGGGCACTTGAGAGTAGATTCAAGATACCATCTCGTATCACTGTACGGAGAGATGTTATGGAACTGTTTGCGTACGAGAAAGAGAGATTGAAGAATTACTTCAAGGTTAATAAAGTCAGAGTTTTCCTCACCACTGACACATGGAACTCACTTCAGAAGTTGGATATATGGTTATTACTGCACATTGAATAGATGCTATCTGGAAGTTGCACAAGAAGATAATTAGTTTCATCTAAATTGTAGGTCATAGCAGTGAGACTATTGGTAGGATGATAGGAACATGCTTGTTAGATTGGAAGATCGAAAATGTGTTTACTATAACTTTAGATAATGTTTTTGTCAACGATGTAGCTATAACATATCTGCAAAACCAAGTGCTCAGAAAGAATTCAGATTTAGTGAAAGGTTTCTTACAAGTGAGATGCGCTGCTCACGTCCTTGCCCTTGTTGTAAAGCATGGAATGAAGGAGTATGACATCTCAATTAAGAGAATAAGGGTAGTAGTGAAGTATTGTATGGGTTCTCCTGCAAGATTGAAAAAATTTATGGACTGTGTCGCTTACGAGAAGATTGAATGCAAGAAGGGTTTGGTCCTAGATGTAGACACTCGTTGGAATTCGACATTTATTATGTTAGACTCAGCTGAGAAGTATCATCCAGCTTTTGAGAGGTTAGAGTATGAGGACAAGGCATTCAAGAAGAAGTTATGTTTTGTTGAAAGTCAAATTCCTTTAGTTTCTTCTACTTGTAGTACTTCCACTGTTGATAACCAACCTGACTGGGATGTGGATGAAAACCAAGATGCAGACTTAAGTTCTGATGAAGAAGTTATTGCTACTGCAAAGAGAGGAAAGAAACGCAAGAGAACAAGTTCTGATAAGGCCCCATCAGCACCTCCTTTGCACGCGCCATACCCATCAGATTGGTCGTATGCTAGGGCCTTCGCGAAGTTTTTGAAGGCATTTTTTGACTTTACTATCAAGTTATCCGCTTCTACTCATGTTACTGCACACGAATTCTTGTTTCATGTGAGTGTTATTCATCGAACTTTAAACACATGGGCCAATCACAAAGATACATTTCTTTCCAACATGGGTCTTAAAATGCAAAGTAAATATAACGAGTATTGGGGACGTTATGAAAAGATGAACAATCTTATGTTTATTGTTGTATTATTGAATCCACAATATAAAGAATTAGGATTGAAGTTTCTTCTTGGCCAGTTAGGAATTGGTGGTGGTTATTTGAGAACAGAACTAATGGATCTTGTAATGAGGGACTTTAAGGCTCTTTTTGAAGAGTACTGGGATGTCCAAATGAGTGCTGGAAACTCAACAGTTATAACAGATAGTAGTGGTGGTAATACTGTTGGCGCTGAACCAGATGATGAAGGAGATTGTGCTGCAGCCGCCCTTATGGTAGAGAGAGCAAGAGAAGAAGAGGAAAGTTTTGATGATGAAGGGAAAAATGAGTTGGAGACTTATTTGAGAGAAAAACGAGAACCGAGGAAAGAGAAAGTTTCTTTTGATATCTTAGGTTGGTGGAAGACGAACTCGACTAGGTATCCTACTTTGGCACTAATGGCAAGAGATATATTGGCTATACCCATCTCTTCAGTGGCATCTGAATCTGCCTTTAGCACTGGGAGACGTATTCTCGATCCATATCGAAGTTCTTTACTTCCCACAACAGTTGAGGCATTGATTTGTGCTCAAAATTGGTTGAAGACGCCGATTTATCTTGATATTTCTTCCTTGGGACCAGAAGAGGAAGTTAGTTCATGTATTATTTCATTTGTTAATTTATTTGTAGAATTTTTGGACACTCACTGTATGCTACTGATTGTGCATTTGTTCATTGCAGAATTTTTGGACTCTCTCTCTAAATCCATGTTCGTAAACATTGTGCATTTGTTCATTGCAGAATTTTTGGACTCTCTCTCTAAATCCATGTTCGTAAACATAACAGATGATGATGTTGAGGACTAAGGAGTACCAAGGTAATTCATGATAAGTAGAAATATACCTGAATTAGATTTCGTGGATGTTAGTTGATTAATGCAGTTGATTATAATGATGTTAGTTGATTAATAGCATTATAATGATTGATGTTAGTTGATTAATGCAGTCAGCAACCCTGGAAAGTTGAAGCTATCAGTTGATTTTGTGGATGCATGGAAAGTGTCGATGTTGTTTAGATGCTATGGAGACTGTGATGCTTAGGTAGAACCAGCTTAGTTTTTTTTTCATATAAGTTTTGATGAAACTGAAAGAAGATGTAATCTTTATCTTTTGAATTGTGTTTAAGAATGTTATGAATTTGGATTGTGTATGGAATGTGAATGTAGGTAGGTTTGAAAATCTTTGAACTATGTTTTTCTTTTTTAGATTTGAACTGTCAGTTTCCTGAAACTGACATAGCAGCCGGTTAACCGATATCCAATGGATTTAACCGAAACCGGCTAGAACCATTAAGAAACCGAACCAACGGTTAATGGATTGCTTTGGTTTACATTCTTAGAAACCGATAGTATTGGTTTCGGTTTTGGTTTGGCTGGAAACCGAGCTGAAACCGACCATGAACAGCCCTGCTTGAAGCAAAACAAAGCTCGTATGGAACTTTGATACAACCTTTTGATGCAAGTGCTTAAAAAAGGAGTTGGACGACAAATTTTGGATGGAGCAACAGCCTACCCACATTCTTATTGTAACCTGACCTAAACTTGGCTTTGCCAAAGAACGATTTTTTGGGGGACCATGGTTTTATTTTGGGTAAAGACATTAGAAGTAAATCTAGGTCACCCCTTATCTAGATATTTTTATTAATACCTAAATTATCCTCCTGATTAATTTTGGGTAATGATTAGTTAGTGTTAATAATAGTTAGTGTAATGATTAGTGAGATGATTAAGTTAAAGATAATTAGTGAGATTAAAAAATCAAATGGTTTTTTTTTAAAAGAAGTAGAATTATTGAGAGAGTAAAGTTAGAGAAGATGAAGAAGGAAAACATGAAAATCGATAGATTTTACCAACCACAACCGGAGGAAGGGTATTTGGGTACCCAGGTATGCTTCAAACTTATATAATGTTGGTTGAATTGATCCAAAGTTTCAAAAAACTGTAAAGTTTTAGAGTAGATTTGGGCTACGCAGGTTACCGAACTCGCTCTTTAATGGAGGTTTTAGTCGTTCGGTAAACAGACATGTTACCGAACTTTGTTTATAGGATTAATAGAGTAATGTTCGGTTGGTTCGCAAACTTTAACCCAACAACATATCTAACCGAACTCCACATATATGGAATTAGTGAAGAGTTCGGTTTGTCAAGATTTTTTGCAAACAAACCAAACAGAGTAGGCAAAGTTCGGTTAAATCATAACTCAACATAGTGGGAAAAATAACACAGTTCGGTTACGTTGTTTTTTTTGTATTATGGGTAGAGTTCGGTTACTAACTAGATTTAGAATTTTTTTGCGAACCAACCGAACACAATATATTGGTTTTAAATGAGGAGTTCGGTTAAAAGTATTTTTTGTGAACCAACCGAACACAATATATTGATTTTCAATGAGGAGTTCGGTTAAAACTATTTTTTGCGAACCAACCGAACTTGGATTTCGGTTACGAAAAAATTAATTCGTGATAACCGAAGTGTTCTTCGTGTTCTTGGTTTCAGAATGTTCGGTTACAAAACTAGTTTTTTTTTTTTAAACTATTCCTAACCGAACATGCCACTTTAACTTCCATTTAAACCATATTTTAGTGATTTCTACTCAATTTACCCAATCATTTGATGATTTATACTCAATTTACCCTATCAAAAAACGAATTAAAAACGATTGATGGGTTTTTCAATCGAACGAGGAACGTCAAGGAAAGAGAGAAGAAGAAGATAATATTTTTTTTTCAAAACTAAAAAATTTCGATTGCCCTCCAATTTTTGTTTTTGATTTTGATTTTGGTTAATAAATTCATTTAGATTAGATGTATATGATTAGATTTATATAGTTATTAGGTTAGTTTCAATTTAAATTAAAGTAAAGAGTAAATGTGTATTTACCTAACTTTAGGACACCCCTTATAAGTATAGGAAGGTTGGCCTAATAAGACCATGATCCCAAAAAAAACCATGCTCCCTAAAAATTGTTTTTGTTTTCTCTTTTGTTGGTTTTGTCCCTATCTAGATGAGAAAATATTTTTGTTCATTATATAGTGACGTTTTTGTTTTTTTGATGAGATGAGATGAGATGATGACATTTTTGTTCCTTCACGGCAATACTCCTTCCCAGATTTTGTGACTCATGTTTAAGTGGTGACATCCACCGATTTCGGGTAAGTGGATTATGAGTAAACTCTCTGTATTTCCCATCAGAAAAATGGGAAACTTGCTGGAAAATATTTGATTTCAGGTGATATGTTACAAAAATAGCATTTTGTTTCTCTCCTAGAGGGAAGGTTGATCCGTTAAACATGTTGGGCCACCATATACGAACAGTATACACTGTAGGGTCACTTACCATTTGGAGTTTCAACCAGTGTTTATTGTGTTGTGCTTCCTGCTCAGTGCTGGTTCTGTCGCAAGCCGATGCAGAACACTATTTAAATCATCAAACGGTCATGAGGTGATATAATCTTTTTTTTCTCTGCAGGTGGACAGGTAAATAATTTCAAATTTGTTGGATATTTATATAGACCCACAAGATGTCGTTTACATGTGTATTTCATCGTTATCCCAAAATGGTCCATTAGAGCAACTGCAATGGACGACTAAACCCAAATTTTCAGTCGAGTGGGCTGGCGTAGTGGGACGGACCATCGATCAAAATTTGATCAAAGAGTAAAATCCAGACCAAATTTGGTCTGCGATCAGGACCAAATCCAAATATAGTCGGGCGTTGATATAATCTCCGCTACACATCGGGCGTTGATATAATCTCCGCCATTCATCGGGCGTTGATATAATGTACGCATGAAACGGGGCGTTGATATAATGTACGACTGAAACGGGGCGTTGATATAATGTACGCCCGATGGGGCGTTGATATAATGTACGCATGAAACGGGCGCTGATATACTTAACGCCCCACTTTCACAAATTTTCAAAACTTACATGGGGCGTTGATATACTCAACGCCCCATTTTTTTCTTTTTTCAAAACTTACATGGGGCGTTGATATACTTAACGCCCCTTTTTTTTTTTTTTTTTTTTTGTGAAGCGTAGAACAATACCAACGCCCCACTCGCGCGTTATCTTTACCAACGCCCCATTCGGGCGTTATCTTTACCAACGCTTGATCCCAGGCGTAATGTTTATCAACGCACGATCAAATATACTCTTTTCCCACTACGCCACATGACGGACTAAACCCAAATTTGGTCTTTTTTTTTAGTCTTTGGTCTTTGGTTATACTCGCACCACTGTGGACGCTCTTAGAGCAAACTCTCCGTCTCACCATTCTACCAAACCCCTCAGGGTTCTTTTTAGATGTCATGTTACGTTTACAACCAACCTGTCAAAATCTGGCAAACAAGTTATTGGGAAAAAATGCCATCCAAAGATTTCTTGTTACCAACTTTTAGTTTTTCTTGCATAATAAATGCCATGCTTCTTACTCTACACTGCATATCATTCATTTCAGTATTTCGTCAATTAAAATGAAGTTCTGCTCTGCTCTCCAGTGGAAAAAGATGGCTTCGATGTCAAAGAAAGCTATTCAAGTTCTGAGTCTGAGAAATGTACACGTGAAATGAGTCACCACATACCCTCTGTTGAATATTAATGGCCCAATTTAAGAACCTAGGATGGATCAGACACAACTAGGTTACTATAAATTTATGAACCACTGAGCAGGATAGGTAGACATCTTTTTCCAATAATAAACTGGTCCCTGCTTATTGAAATCAATAGAAAGCAGAGCACATGTGCAAAGATGTTAGATTAGCAACTACCAAAAGATTTTACTGTTTTTTCTCATAAAATGCAGCAAAACAGTAGTCAGCGACCTGAAATTTGAAGTTTGTTTATATTGCAAAACATCACAATTCAGTGAAAGGTATTCTGCAAGGATAAACCAAAAAGCCAAATAAAAACGGGAAAGTATAGATTCACCGGGTGTGTTTCACCTTGAATCACACCGGGTGAGACGGTTATGGTGGGTCCTACGGTGAATAAAAAACACCCCCCTATATATCTCCTGGTGGGGCCCGGTGTTTTCTCTCACGCGGTGATCATTTCGGTGAGAGGTTCACGGTGTGTGTAGCACCGCTGAATAAAAACTCAACTCACTGTATGCATGAATGATAAATTAGTTCAATTTTCAAAAGATACAGTGTTCATCTTCGTCTCTTCGATAATGTATTATAATTTCAGATCACTACGTCTTTTTGATACAACATTTTCTTATCAAAAGGAAGAAAAAGTAAAGGAATTTAAACTGTTTTTGGAAGAATGACAACGATGTAAAGTACAATCAATACAAGCAAACCCAATTCCCAAAATTTAATTTTGTATAGAAGTCTATTCTTTTTTCTTTTGTTCCATTTTCTTGAAGAAGAAAAAAGAGTCTTGATACATCCACCCAAGCCCAATATCGAAGTGGGCACCGAAAGGGGATCGGATGGTCAGAAATGTTCCCTCTCTGCATTGGGATAGGGATGGTCATGAATGGGCCCCACCATCCCCTCACACAATTTTTCACGGTGCATCCTCGGTGCTGCTTCCTCGGTCAATGTATCATTTTTGAAGAAAAAAAAGGTTCTTACCAACTTTTAATTTGATTCGTGTCATCTTAGTAACATGCTTTCACGAGAAGGGTTGACGAGCATGGGCCGGTTTTTGACTCATCCGCATCCAATCCAATGGATGCACGGACGAACGGATTGAATGCGGATTATCCAATGAATTTTTTTATAATTAAAATTTTAAACTAAAAAAATTAAACTAACAAAAATGAGTTAAACAATGACTAATTAAGGACTAAAAAGAGAAGAAGATAACTTAATTCTCTGTCTCAATCTCAAGCACTAAAAGTATGATGAAGAGATAAATCTACTATATGATAGACTATTAAAATACATGATTAACATCACTTTTTATAAAAAAATTTATAAGTATTTCAAATCTAACGGATGAGGATATCTAACGGATACAATGCATTTCCTTAGCTATAGCTTATTTGAAGCTATGCGAAATGGGTGAGAGGCGCACCTCACTATGAGGGCATGATATCCTTTAGCTAAACCACACGGAAACTCAATTTCCGTGTAAATAGCGCAAAACATAGACTCAATTTGCGTATGGGTCAACGCATTGACTTAAACGGATACTGAGTTTCCGTTTCTGGAGTATAAACCTCCAAGAGACGCTCGGATTTCACATTCATCCTCTTCTAAGTATCTTTTTGCTTTCGTCGAAAATATTTTCGTTTGTAAGGAGCTAACTTACTAAGATCCATAATCATTATTACATTATCTTGTTATGATTGCATTTGATAACTTTGTGGTTGGTTAGATAAACAAATATGTTAGAGCATTGCTCGGTCGAACTCACAAGTGTTGCTATCTCAAGCTTGTTGTCAAATTTAGTTGTGAAAACTATATCTTGATTTCTAGTCTACAATTAGTTAAGTCTCAGATTAGGATAGAAGATGTAGTTGAGAAACGGACATCACAACAGTCATCATTGCATTAGACAGTTTGTAGTTAAGTCTCAGATATATGTGATTAAGTCTTCACTTACCTTTTGTTAAAGAAGTTCTCCAAAAGCTTCGGTTGATTATCATTCGAAATATGACTAAGCTTAATGACATTTGTTCATACTTGATGAGTTTCGGTTAAGAACAATTTATTGTTCATAATCTAAATCATGACTCAAGATTATCATTCGAAAATAGGCTAGAACAGTGATGTGTGTCATTGATGATATTTGAGAATGTTTCGAATTGATATAGAAATAAATATAGAACTACTGTAAATTCGGATACAAGACAGTATACATATCAGTCTTAAAAAATAGGAAAACTGTTAAGGTCTAAAGCCGCAATACATGTACTCAGTGCACGTATCGGAGTAGCTATATTTCGACGAAAACTTTTTGGTACGTATATCAGTATGCACACCTTAAAAAGTCTGTGAACTCGTGAACCCAGATCAGTACGCATACCCGTATGCATACTATAAAACCGGTTTGGCATCCATACCGGTACGCATACCATAAAAGTTTTATGGACTCTGGAACTCGGTTATGTTTTAATGGTATCCATACCAGTACACATACTGAAAGGGTTCTGTCAACTACGGAACTCGGTTATGTCTTAAGGTATACATAACGGTACATGTACCATGACATAACTGTTGACGAACATGTTAAGTATATGTATTTAGTACGCCTACTTACCATGTCGATTAAATTCTTATACAAATAAAATTAGTTATCTGAAATAATTAGCATTTGAATAATCTCTAAAAACACTATAGACATATTTGATCACATCATTGTGACTCGAGTTAAGTCTTAAGTGTTATATGAAAATGCTCAAGCTGATAGTTCAGTTGGCTGATTTCGACTAACCATGCATGGACGTGGTCTTTGTACACGGTTCGGTTACGGTTCATCCTAACTAGAGTCTATATCTTGTTATGTTAATCAGTTTCAAAGATTCATCTAACGGTGGATATTGTTTGCTTGGTTCCAAAGCTATCTTAGCTTAAACCTAAAGCAACATATGCTTTGAATGTCTATAAAAGGGGAACCTCAAGCAACTGGGATCTTTGAATCCCGACACTACTTTTCTTGGTGTGTCCTAGTTGTAAACTAGAGTCGTCCTCTTCCTAAAACCCTTCTGGGGTTTAGCGACTACAAAAACTTCATAGGGATTCGTGAATCCAGGTCCAGTTATTGTTTATCTTGATAGCTCGAGCATCCTGATCTTGATTGATTGTTGAGCTTTCTCCATCAATCAAGATAGATAGAAATCATCAAAGTTCTCTTCGTCTCAGACTTTGTTGATTCCACAAGTTTAATACTTATGAGGTGAATAATAATCTAGGCTGCACTTCTGGTAGAATAAGTCCGGATTTTGAGGTTAGCTAGACTAGTATATTGCTATCGATTTCCAGTCGCATCTTCAGTGACGGAAGTGGGGGTGGCTCACCCAGGCTGTAGCACCCCCCTCCCCAAATCAGCAAAACTATTTTTGTACCGTAGTAATTGTTCCAAAGAAAGAAAAAATATCCCAGGTAAAAAATATGGATATCCCATTGCCCAGGTAAAAAATATGGATAGCCCATTACCGTGGAAAAGGAAGAGCAGACTCAACGTAATCTCGAAGAATGTCTAACAGCTTGTATGCGTAGTTGTATTGTATATTTTACCGTTAATGATATATTAGGAGAACACGCACATGTTTCTCAAATTACAATTGTTTTGTCCTTGACTAAGTAAGTGCTTGTCCTGAAATTTCATTTTCTTCTTATAAAAGTAGTTATACTTTCTCTGTCTATGTATAATATAAAAATGCAGTGTGGTTATGGGGATAAAAATAAAATATGTTACATATAATGCTTATATGCACAACATTTTAGAATTCAACAATCCTTCAAATTTTTGCAAGCCAATAAAATGACTTTTGAAACCAGAAAAAAAATTGGCCAGCCGATGCGCAAGTTTGTCCACTCTAGTATTAGTTATAAAGTGAAAAAATTTGATTCAAAGATTTACGCTCCAAGGGAAAGGCAGTGGCTGGCGCATCCCTGCTCATTTTAAGTATTTTACCGCAGTTGAGTTGATTTAAATTGAGACTTGATAAAAAAAAATTAGCCCACCCAAACATAAATTCTTGGTTTCGTCGCTGCTCATCTTGATTTACTATCAAAAAGGAAATTACACATATAGGATTATCTGTGGGAGGTAGATTAGTTTAAAGTATTCAATTGAGTTGAACCAACTCTTAGGTTGTAAAGGACGTCAGCTAAGGGAATCATTCGCGCGGAGTCCTGCTGAGATTCAAGAGGCGTAAGGAGCGCGACCGTAGCTGATTGTTGTGAGGGTTTAATTCGGTCTCAACTACATTCCAATCCGAAGTTAATTGGTAGTAGGCTAGTGTCTATAGCGGCTTAATACAGTTTGGTGTTCAATCTGGACTAGGTCCCGAGGTTTTTCTGCATTTTCGTTTTCCTCATTAACAAAACTTCTGGTGTCTGTGTTATTTCTTTTTCCGTATTATATTGTTTATCTTTATAATTGAAATATCACAGGTTGTACATTAATCAATCAAAGTAGATACATCCATCCTTGTTTGTTTGGTACGACTTGATTGATACTTGGAAATTGATCTTTGAATCACCAAGTATTCTCACCCGCAAATCAGGTTCACAGACTTGTCTCTGTAAACTTTCTGATTGCGAGAGAAAGAGACATAACTCTGAATATCATTCCTTGATTGATTAAGTTGAACTCTCGGAATTATACTTAAGTTTGTCCATGAAGGTTTCCTAAGAAAAAGTTGGTGGTGTATTTTGGTACCCCCGCATTTTCAAAATCGTACGGAGTTGGGCTTCTTTTTACGCGCTCATTGCTTCCTTCCTTAATCATGATTCCTTTACATACTCTAAAAAAAATTCATTATGTTAATAGATCTTTTCTTCTTCCATATTAATCAAAGAACTCCCTCCATCACCTCTGATCCTTCTTCAACCTAGTTTCCGGTTTGGCTTCTTTAGTCCCTATGGACCTCGCCTGATACTTTTAATTCCAATGAGTCTCTCTGCAAGGTAGTACTTATATCCCACCCTGGACTGGTACAAGTTACGATAGTTGTTAAACATGGAACTATTTTGTGCGTTGGTGAGTTGATAATCAAATCCAATTACTTTGTCTGTCAACATTTCATAACAAGCATCATACTAGTTGCCCTGTTTGATTTTGAAATTGCTCCCGACACTCTCGCGTATGAAATATTATATTAAAAATAATAAGTTAATTATTATTATCACCAACCGGAAAAACTCGTAAAACTTATCAAATCTTCGTGTGAAGCACCACTTTTAGTTGCCAATATATAACGTTAAGAATTGACACGAATTCTCTCACATGTTTTTTGATTGCTTGCATCTTTGTTTTTAAGGCACGTGGATCCCTTCCATTAGGATTGTCGTTCCGGTAGACGAAAATTTCATGAATATGTTTCCAAAAAAGAGAGGATTTTTGTTGCGCACCAACAATTTCATCACAACCCACATAAATGTATGCAACATCAAGATCAATTTCTTCTTTTGGACAAAATTATTGGCCATTTTGAATCAAACTAAAATATAAGAACTTGAGTAGTAGAAGGATAAAAAAAATCAAATAAGTAAAGTAAAAGAGAGATAAGGAATCAATCAAACTCAATTGATTGGTACAAGATTAAATTGAGAACTAGAGTTCCCTTATATAGAGGAAATATCTAGATTTTTTGAGTACATGTCCGTTGGGATTCGACGGTGGAGAAAATAGTGCCGTTGAGAATGATGGGTGGTTATGATAGGGTGTGAGAAGGGTGTAACAAAAAAGATCTCAAACAAATATTATTTATCAAACGAAAACTTAGACTTCGTGCAATCGTCACATAGTCAATATCTGTTTCAACTGAAAAACGAAAAACTAGTTTCCGTAAAGTAGTTTTTTCAACAGAACTTGAGTTTCTGCGTGATTTCCTTAGCTAAAGCCAGCATCAGACTAATCACCTTTAAGTGTAACTAGGGAATTCCGCTATATTAAAGCGATATGGAAGACCATTGTAGTTGGGTTTCGCTACAGTTAAGTTATAACCAAGCGAAACCGGTTACGATTTACTTGGCCTCAAGCACTAAACTTTTAGATTTATCAGGTGATGGATGATGAGCTTTTTTCCTTCCACCATTTTTACTAGATATTAGATAACCTTTGTTTTCCTATCACGGTCAATCATCAATATTATGAATGTTTTTCTTGATAATAGGTAACATCTGTTTTTGCGCTTTATAATTTTAAGACTTTCCATGTGCTACTTAAATTTATTATGAAAGATTTTTTTTGTGAATAAAACTTGTATTAACTGGACAAATAGATTACACAAGGATGGGTTTAATCTCGTTCATATTATTGCGGAAAAACAAAATAATCTCCGTATAAAAAAATTATTTCTATCCATGACTGCGACGAGTTTTTAATCTCAGCGAGACGAGATTTGGCCGAAAACCTACGAAGACGTGACCAAAATCTCGTTGAGACAAGCTTTATTTATGAAAATTTAGTGATAATAATCAAATCCAACCTTAAGAAATTCATTCCTTTTATTTTCGAAAAATTGGGAAAACACCCAAAAATCAGGGGTCATCTTGGGGACGTGCCCTGAGTTTTCAGATTTTGGAAAAATGCTTATTCCATTCAAAATGGTTAAGTAGTCAATTTGACACCCATGTGACTTTTCACGTATTAAAAAAAAAGACCACAATTGTCCTTCAGGGTTCAAGTGGTGATGCAGGGTTTAGGTGGTGGAGGTCCAGGGTTCAGGAGATGGTGGTGGTCATGGTTCATGAGATGGTGGTGGTAATGGTGGTGGTTCAGATAATGGTTCTGGTGGTGACGGTGGCTCAGGTGTTGGTGCGGTTGTTGTGGTGGTGGAGGTAGCAGTGGTGGCAGTGGTTCTGGTGGCTCATGTGGTTGTGGTTGTGGTGGCGGTAGATGTGGTGGTGGCGGGGGTACGGGTAGTGGCGACGGTGATGTTGGTCGGGCGGTAGTGGTGACGACGGTTACGGTGGTACAAGCGGTGATTGTGACGGTCCCTTTGTTACTATTTGAAAAATATAAGGTTAAGTGGGCTTTTCAAACCCATTGACTAGTTAACTGGTTCAGATAGAAAATTTAACTGAACGTGATATTTTCGTAAAATATAAAAACTAGAATTAAGATGACTCCTGATTTTTGGGGTGCCATCAGGAGTTTGGACTTACATCCCAAATTGATTTACCAAATTGACAATGAAAAAGTAGATGTTCTAAAAATTCATCAACATCACAGCCGAATGGACATTTTGCGGAGATATCTTTCATAAATCTGGATTGTTTGAGGTTTGTGGATACTGCGGCTTGACGGCATTTCCATGTAAAAGTTTTAATTCTTTGTAGCAGGTTTATGCTCATAATCCTCTCCAAAGGAATCAGGCATTCCTAAATTGTGTGTATTGATAGTGTTTTCTGTTAACTTTTGGTACATAGATTTAACTGAAAATTCTTCCGACTTAGTTAGCATCCATTTAAGTTTATCTGGTTTTGGCTCTGCTTTCCTATTGAAGGCTATTCTAATTAGGGTTGTCAATGGGTACCCATTACCCGGATCCGGAACCGGACCCGGTATATTAGGGTCCGGTTCTGGGTCCTATAGTTGGACCCATTAGCTACTTAGGACCCGGCGGGTAATTACCCGATTGGACCCGAATTTAAACGGGTCCAAACGGGTAATACCCATTGGATACCCGTGCGTATCGGGTACCCGTTTATTCATTCTTTTATTCATGTTTTTAGCAAAATTATAAGTATTTTTTCTAGTTTTAGCTTTGATATTTTACTCATTTAAATTTTTTCTCTTACATTTAATCTTTATTTAGTACATTCATAAGAAATAATAATATTTTTTTATAAAAATTACTTAAATCCAAGCTAAAAAGAGAAATATATTAAGTTTTTGAGATTTTTTAAATAGTTTTCTTTAGACCCAATGGGTACCCGGAATCGACGGGTACCCAGGTATTTAAACGGGTCCGGTTCTGGGTGCACAAATTTAGGAACCGGACCCGGAACCGTTAGGAACCGGACCCGACCTTTATAAGTAGGGTCCGGGTCTAGTGATACCCGGGAGGACCCGCACCCGTTGACACCCCTAGTTCTAATACTACAAATTTTTCCTGCTATGTTGCTAGGAAATAAAGAGTGGATTAATGTAACATTCCACTTTTTGGAGGTAAGATCAATAAGAACTCCACAAGTGTTAAATGAGAGTTGCCCGCATTCCTGAGTTGGTTTAAGTCTATATCTAATCTGGTATCCATTCATCTTCCCATATATTAATGCTGAGCCCATCATCTATTTCCCATATACTGTTTTGTTCAATCAGTTTAATTCCTTTAATGATACATTTCCAAATCCAAGAACCGGTGGAAGAGGGTTTGGACCTAAAGGCAGAGATTTTCCTGAAGTATTTTTGTTTAAGTTAGGAAACCCATAAAACATTAGGTTCTGACAATAATCTCCAGGCTAATTTAGCTACCATTGCTAAATTGAACTTATGTTCATTTCTAAAACCTATACCACATTTACTAAGTGGTTTGCAGAGACATGCATAAGATTTAGGGTAGTATCCCTTCTTATCTGTTTCTTTTCCCAACCAGAAATCCCTTTGTAGAGCATCAATTGTTTTCCTAATTTTTTTAGGAATTACAAAACAACCTATCTGGTAGGTTGCCATGCTTGCTAGCACGACTTTGTTGAGGACCATCTTACTAGATTGTGCTAGAAGTTTTCATTTCCATCCTTGTAGCTTATGTTCCATTTTTTTCTATTATTCCTTCAAAAAGCTTGATTTTTGATTTGTCAATGAAGAGATGGGCACCTAAGTACGAGTCTTTTAAGTCTATCTTTTTTATTTTGAGGAGTTTAGAGATCATTCTTTGATGTTTGGGATGTAACTTTTTTACGAAGAACACTCCTGATTTATCAAAATTTGTCATTTGGCCAGATGCTTTACTGAAAGTTTCTATAATTTGGAGGATGGAATTACATTCCTTAAGGTCTGCTTGACAAAAAGAAGACGATCATCTACAAAGAATAAATGAGAGATTGGGCTATTTTTTGGTGTCATATTGACACCATGAATAACTTTCTCATTTTCTTTGTCTAGCACAGGCTTTGAGAAGATTTTCATACAAATGATGAATAAGTAAGAGGATAGAGAATCTTCCTGTCTAAGACCCCTAGTTGATTTGAAGAAGTCTCCAAAATTGCTATTAAAAAGAACAACTATAGAAGATGTTGATATGCATTGGAAGATTAAGTTACAGAAAAAAAAAATGATTAAAACCAAAGACTTTAAGAGCTGACACTAAAAAAATTCAATTAACTCTGTCAAAGAATTTTAACATCCCAAACAGACTATATAAACTCCAACATTCATTTTTGTAGCTAAGAAAGAGTTAGAAAGACACGTGGATGTATAAACAGCCGGCATGTGAGAAGTTGGGTCACACAAGTCACACCAACTTCCCTGTCAACAACCTCAATTAGCCAACAAATTAAATTTGCAAGTGAAGCCAAAGGCTTCTGTGTCCTCATGCGTACGTAGGGCACCCACATGCATACTGTCCCCGTCGTGTAGTATCACACTATTACTGCCCCCACATGTACGTATTTAAGTGTATATTTTCCGAAAATGTGGTACCCACTTGTTTGGCGCTCAAGCTCTCAACTTTTCAACATTCGTTTGAGCCCTCTCCGGCTTTGTCCATGGAAACAAGTTTGTGGTGTTACTACGGATGATTTGTGCGCAACTTTGTAAAGTTGTTCCTTCCCCTGAGAACCAAGACTAACTTCTTGTTTGTGTTTCTTTTTGTATTATTATATCGGAGTTACACTTTGAAAACATTGTTAATAAAAACATGATCAAAAGAATAACTATGTAAATAAATAAACAAGATCTTCTCAGACAGACAGCCTCGCAAACACTTCCACAATGTTAGGTCGCATATGAAAATCGTGGGAGGCGGGAGCAGAAAACATCTTATTACTCATTTGATGAGGATGGTTGAGGATGGTTTTGAAGAAATTTGTGCCAGCAGTCCGCTATCTTTTTTAAAATAAAAAGGTCGACACTTGTCTCTAGGTGCAAAAAGATTTATGGGGATGACTAGGTATTGTACCGCAATACTAATCATTGTGAATTTAAACTTTAAAATTGGCCCAACTCGTCAAAAATCTTTTGATTGAGCGGTCTTCATCCAACAAGAAACGGATGATATTCAGTGAAGATTTGCTCAGTGTCTAACTTCACTTTATACGAAGGGAACGAATAATTAATTAGATCACTGTACCGAGAAAGTTTATAAAGAAACTAAACAGTAAAGACTAAAGGCGACGAAGAAAGTTACTATACTCTTTAAGAATTAGGACAAGGTGGGAACCACTTGCAAAATGTGCACCCAACACACACCACTCTCACAGCTCCACTTCATCGTCCACCAAATCCGTTCCATCTATCAAATCTCCCAAATATCCATCCAACAAACCTTTATCAATCACTTCTCTTGTGAACACAAAGATTTGGTGTCATCTGAGTATTCACAAATAATGCGCCCAGACTCGTGACAATACAGTAAATAAGTTGCGTTTGAGGGGAATGGATAGGTTATGTCGAATCCTTGACTCAGAGTTCTAATACTCTTCCTCGTCTCATCAACTACAATCATTGTTCTTGGCTCATACAATAAGATAAATAGCGGATGAAATATAAAATGTACGAACATGATATACCATAAGTATCGAATTGAACATATAAAGTGTAAATGCATGAATATAGATGAAACGGTTAACTTATATGATTCATCACTCAGATCTCTGTCTAGGGGTTTGGGTTTTTCATTATATGTATGAAGGTTACAGAAATAGTCGAATGACTTTGACACCAATATAAGCATGCGTAGCAGGAGGAACTTCACTTACACTTTCTCTATCTCTTTGTCTCTCTCCTATTCTCCTCTCAATGTTTTTCGGCCTCCCTCTTCACTTGGGAGAGAGGGGTATTTATAGGAAGGTTACGTGGGGTCCACTTCTGAAGCCCGTTATAACCTTATCCTCTTGTGTTTTGTGCCACTCACGCAGAAGTCTTCGTGTTCTCGGCTGCATCTGCGTGTTCTGTCTGGATACGCAGTATTATCTGCGCTTTCAATACAGGCTGACTGACACGTATGCTGTTTGAGGGTATTTAATGCGGGTAGTTGAGATGTCTGTCCGCGGTAGACAGCTGTCCTCTGCCCCTGTCTTTTATGCGTCAGTCTGACTATCCCCAGCCGTAGATCTTAGATCTTTCTAGGGATAGGATAAAGTGACTCTTGGCTGTCCACGCGTGATATCATATCTTGATGCCCTTAGCCGCATGTCCTCCACGTGTGTCATTGTGGGCACGTGGCGAAAGATGAAATGTGTACCTACATCTCTCATTCTCTGGCATACCCCTGTCCTGTGGCATATGCGAATCATTTTTAACACACGTGGTTCGGACGACCCCAAAACTATTTGGTTTTTGTTACACCCCCAAACAATATGATACCCCTATTAATAATGTTGTCTTGTGTATGAATTATGACTAGTACCAAAGAAAACCAAAATGTTATTTACTTCCTTCTTCTCCACCTCTTTACGATCTAACTACACACGAGTTTAGTTGAGGTTCACCGTTTCTTAGATATAAGGTTTAGATTGTAGGGAGGTGGATAAAGAAGTGCCGAATAGGGTGATGAATAGTGTCATCGGAAAAATGGTTTTGGAGTTCTAAAACTATCTATCCTGCTTTCACCAGGTAATGATCTTGTAGGTCTGAAGAAAGTAAGTTTGAGTTTTGGTGGGGCTTCATCTGAGAAACAAAGGGCGACCAGTTCGTGTTTACACTAGTGATTAGTGAATAAAACTTTTAATCCGATATTGGAAAAAAAAAATGCCATCGATTTCTTCATATTGCTCGGATTATAAATAATCCCATGGGACAAAAACACTTTTGTGATAAGGAAAAAACTTAGGCAATGGCTAGTATAAAAAAGAATATTATTCCGCACACAAGTGAGGTAGTTCGCGCCGAAGTAAGCACGTCACCACCCAATCGGTCGGGACGAGGCATGGGCTTGGATGTGGGTGTTGGTGTCAACCGAGATCTACATATATCTTGATAAATTTCAAAGGAAAATCTAGAAAATAATATTTAATTTTCTTACTATTTTTAGTTTCAAGCTTTATCTTTTTATTCTTACACATGATTATAGCATGATCCTAGCATTATCTTTTTATTTTGTTTCTTTCAAATTTCATAGTTAATTTATTTGTCTATTCCGTATCTATTCTGAAATATCATCTGATTTGTTTATGTTAATTCTCATTGCTTTCTCTCATCATTATCGTGTACGTATTAAAATCTAACGGCGTTCTAATTCTTTGCAGGCCGTCTTGATTTTGATATGGACCATATCCGGTTTTGGATCTATGTTCAAAGAGTTTGCTTTTTTCTCTTGACAGTATTGTCAACCATGGCTGTTTTGCCAGTAAACAATCTCATATCTACGACAATTTCGTCAACTTGGAAGAGTTCAACATTAAGTTTTTCTCAGTATGAGAACCATGATCCTACCACCATTCAAGCGTTTGAAGCCATGAGCTTCCATTATTTCTTTCTGAGTTAAATACCGATTCAAGATCAACAAATTCAAAACTTCAACTTTCCGCTCAAAACCACCCGATATACTAGGAATCTTCATTATTACGTGGAGTGCATACACAGGCTGTCAACAGAGTATAATCCTTTCTGTTATTGGAATTACCCTATGCCAGTTTTTAGGAAACAAATTATCTTCATCACAATCAATATTAAATGCTATTGTTATGATACAAAAGGAAAATCTAAACAATCTTGTAAACAAAGAAAGAATCCAAACCCTAAACAGCTTTCTGAAGTTTCTGAAGAAATGGATGCTCAAAGATCCAACAACTTAGGTGATATCACAGAAAAAATGAAGACTACTTCGATCAGATCCAGAGGTGCCATTGGGTCTACAAAGAATATTACTGAAGCTGCTAACGAATGGAAAAATAGCTTGATTGGCAAGCTAATAACTGATGACGATGATATTGAGATCTCAGAGATGAAAGATGAGCTAAATATGCTTTGGAAAAATTATAAGAGAATGGCAGTCAAGACTGTGAGAAAATACCTTTTTGTCTTCAAGTTCAGTTCCGATAAGGATATGGAGGATGTTATGAAAAAATCCCCTTGGATTGTCCAGAGAAATCTTCTGGCATTACAAGTGTATACCACTGCAATTGCTTACAAAGACTATGTTTTTGACAAACAAGAATGGAACGTTCAATTTAAGGGTCTGCTGCTGGAACAACACCATGAAGCGGTTGTGAATGAAGCTATAGAAGATTTGGGCAAAAAAATAAGCACCAATCCCAGAAACTGCAGGCCACGCTCAGGAAACATGATAACAGCAAGAGTTGAGATTGATCTCAAAAAGCCTCTCAAAAGAGGACAATGGTGGAACACTAATGCAGGTGAACCAATTTGGATTCGCTATCACTGGGTTAAGCAGCCTCATAACGTCTGTTTAGAGTGTTATACTATTGATCATGATGACAAGAAGTGGCTGAATTTTAAAAGAAAGATCCATGACACAAGAAGAATATGAAGCACACCTTCAAGCCAAAAATAATGCCACTGCTGGAAAAAATGCTTCACAGAGAAGCATTGATGATGATTTTGTCCATGTTGAAATGAACAAAGAACAAGAGGATGATGCGGATGAAACAAGAACTTCAAAAAGAGCTAGAAACTAAAACACTCAAACCATGGGATGTGTCCCTTCTATGCATGGTCCAATTCTTGCTGCTCATGGTGGGGTAGGAAACAATATGGATGCTAATGTTGAACTTATGGATGGAGAAATGATGGATGATAGAGAAAATCATGTTGCAAATACTCTGGATGATGCTAATCAACCTCAAGATGGTCACGCAAACACGGTAATATACTCTGCATATACTAATTTCCCTTTCACTGTTTTATTCATAAAGTTGACAAATACTGTTTAGCTTTTTCTCTCATAATTATTTTTTCCTAGACTGTAGTAAGTATCCTATTACAATGAGGGCTCTAACATGGAATTGTCAGGGTTTTTCGAGCAAAACAACTAGGGATCATCTAAAAGATCTAATATATAGATACAACCCAGATATTATTTTCATCTCAGAAGCTAAAATATGAGAGAATAAAATGAAGAAACTCATAAAACCTTTCAAATACCCAAATGGTAAACTAGTATCCTCTATAGGGCCGTCTGGAGGATTAATCCTCTTATGGAAAGATGGGTTTCATTTTAAATTTGTGAATGTCGAGTCTTGGATTATTAACTGTTTAGTGCAGGATGACCCATCAAAGCCAGAATGGCTTCTTACATGCATATATGGCTCTTCTTATCCTAACCACAAACAGAAACAATGAAATTATATAAAACATCTCAGCTCAAATGTAAAGCAGCGTGGGTGGTTTTGGGGGACTTGAATTTGGTTTTAAAAGATGAAACCAGAAGGAGTGGATACTCTAATACTTCACATGCTTCAAATACTACTTCCTAAGTTGCCTCATCCTCAAAAGATGCCCCATATGTTAAACTCATTCATGATGCTGGACTGGAAGATTTAGGGTATACAGGACGATCTTTCACTTGGTCAAGTAATGCGCATGGAATTGGAATTCGACGTTCAAGACTAGATAGAGCTTTGGTAAACGGAGAATGGATCATACATTTTGCTGATGCTAAACTTCTCCACCTTCCACGACTTGGTTCTGATCATTGCCCCATTATGTTAGGTACTTCTTTAACTAATGGGGATAAAATAAGAAATTGGAAATACTTTCAATGCTATGAAAGTGATGAATCGCTCAAAGATGAAGTTGTTGCTGCCTGAAGTATACCAGTTAATGGATCACATGCTTTCCAACTAACAAAACATCTCACCACAACTAAGCAATTTGTGTATAAGTGGAATAGGGAAAATTTTGGGAATATCCAAAGCAACATATATCTTCTACACCAACAAATGGAATCTGTTCAACAAGGAGCTGTCAATCCCAGTACCAATCAACAAATTCAGAGTATTGAAAATCAGATTGAACACTGGCATCAAGTGCAAAGTGATTTTTGGGGTCAGAAATACAGGGATGAGTACTACTTACAAATGGACAAGAACACAAGATATCACCATGCTAATGCTAATAGAAGGCGACCGAGAAACAACATCACTGCCTCAAAAGATGAGAATGGACAATGATGCACTTCTAGGGAGGATTTGGAGCAGTTACTAGTCAAGCACTATATTGATCTTCATACTACATCTTCACCACTGAGAAATGAATCTATTCTCCAATGTATCCCTCAAGTAATTACAGCTTCAGATAATGTGCAACTAACCCAAATACCAGAAGATGCCGAAATTCTCAAAGCACTAAAGGATATGAAGCCATGGAAGTCACCTGGACCAGATGGATTCCTACCAGGCTTCTTCAAGACGCATTGGGATATTGTCGACAAAGATGTGACAGATATGGTGAAGCAATTCTTTCGTACTGGTTTTATTCTGGAAAGTTTAAATGCTACAAATGTCTCCCTCATTCCAAAAACAAAGAATAAGTAATTCCCATCTGATCCACGTCCAATTTCTCTTTGTAATACATCTTACAAAATCATTTCGAAGATTCTGGCAGCTAGAATGAAGAAGATAATGGGTAATATTATATCCCCACTTTAGGCAGCATATGTTCCAGGTAGGAAAATATCAGACAACATACATCTTGCTCAAGAGATCATCCATACAATGAATAAGAAAAAATATCCGATTTAACAGCTTGCTCTAAAACTGGACATGTCAAAGGCCTTTGACAGGCTTGAATGGTCCTTCTTAATGGATGTCATGCATCAAATGGGTTTTATCCAAGAGTGGTGTAATTTGATAATGCAGTGTATAAGTACTACAAAATTTTTGATTCTTCTCAACGGTGCCCCTTGTCCTGCTTATCAGCCATCCATAGGTGTTAGGCAAGGTGATCCACTATCACCTTACCTACTTATAATTGTCATGGAAGATCTTTCTTGTCAACTACTTCATGCTGAGAAAAATAACATGATACAAGGCATCAAATTGGCTCCTAATGCACCATCAATCTCACATTTATTCTCTACCGACGATTGTCTTCTCTTCATCAATGCGGACATTCATAATGTTAATAACCTTCTTCAAATCATTGAAAACTTTGGTGCAGACTCAGGTCAGTTAGTACACTTCAACAAATCCAGCGTGTATTACAGTGCCGGTGTTCCACATAGATTATGCAAATTACTCACAATAAGACTGAAAGTGCCAAAGATGAATTCCCATGAAATATATTTGAGACTGCCGTTATTAATTGGGAGGAAAAAAACTGAATGCTTCTCAAAACTTGTTGATCGAATCAAAGAAAGATTATCTGCCTGGAATGGAGATTCGATGTCCCAATGTAGCAAGTCACTAATGATCAACACAGTAACCAACACATTCCTTCTTACTCGATGAACTGTCTGCAAGTACCAGCTGAAACAATCAAACTAATTGATTCTCTTCAGCGCAAGTTTTGGTGGGGATTCACTGATAAGAAAGGAACGTATATTACTTCGTGGAAGAAACTTGGCCTTCATAAAAATTTGGGAGGACAAGGATTTAAGAATCTAAAGATATTAAATCGTGCACTCTTAGTTAGAGCTGCATGGAGAATATGCATTAACTCAGATGCGCAGTGGGTAAAATCTTTACAGGCAAAATACTTTCCTTGTACTAGCTTTTTGCATGCAAACCCTAAGAAGAATTGTTCGTGGGTTTGGAAAGGAGTTCAAAATCAAGTTTAGTTCGTCAAGGAGAATAGCAGATGGAGAGTTGGTCGTGGAGATAAGGTAAAAATTTGGTTATATGTGTGGGTGATAGGCCTGACTGTCCCACCATCATTAGAACAAGGAAACAACGACTGTGAAAATTATATATGGGTTCAAGAATTATTTCTTAATGGAGGCAGGCAGTGGAAGACTTCCCTTGTGCATTACTTATTTGAATCTGAAACTGCAGAGTTAATCTTGAGCATGAGAATCCCAATTGCAGCACCTGACAAACTCATCTGGAATCTGACGAGAAATGGGAATTTTATCCTCAAATCGGCTTATAATAAACTTCATGAGATCAGCTTGGGAAACATGCAAGTTTCTCTGAAAATAGAAGGTATGAATTTATACTGGAAGGACTTCTGGAGTATACAAGTATGGCCAAGAATGACGCACTTTTGGTGGAAGTGTTTAGCTGATATCTTACCCACAAAGGAAAGGCTCTCTCGAAACTGTACTTACCTAAATCGTGATTGTCCTTTCTGTGGGCAGTATGAAGAAACCACTATGCATGTTCTCTTTTCCTGCACTTTCTCAAGGGATGTATGGATGTCTATGGTGGATCTACAATCTTAGTGTGAACACATAATAATATAGCTGCAGTTTTGAAGCTTGGATGATAAACAGGCAACAACAACTACATATTGGCTAACAATGGTAATGACAGTCTCATGGACAATTTGGAATGAGCGTTGTGAGGTCAACTTCCAAAATAAGAGGGCTGATCCAAGGGAAGTGGCAAGAAGAGTTATCAGGTTCGCAGCTTACATCAGTAAATTGAACCTACAAAACCAATCTCATCGCACTAACCCTCTAAGCCATGAACTTCAAAACTTAGTATGGAAACCACCTGCATCTCCATATTATGTTATTAATTGTGATGCCTCTTATGACAGCAACTCTGGACTAACTGGTGTTGCACTTGTCTTGCATGATTTCACAGGAACATGGAGGGGCTGCTCAGCAAAATGTTATGCAGGAGTAACGAGTTCGGAGCATGCAGAATGCCTTGCGTTTTTGGATGCGGTGCACTGGAGCAAAGAGATGCAACATACTCATATACTTTTCGAGACTGACTTACAAGGAATCGACAACTATATCAACAAAGCTGAACCAGTTATCACCTGGGAAAATGAAGACTTTCTTCTTGATGCTTTAGAGATTATAAAAACCGTTCCCTTTTGGTTGTCCCTAGATTATGCAATAAACCTGCTGATAAACTTGCAAAATTCAGCAGGAAATATCGAGTTACTAGAGTATGGTATGATAAACCTCCTAGAGTCATTGAAAATTTGTTGATTCAAGACAGTGTACCAGTTTCAGTTTAATTCATTATTCTTCTTTGCAGCAAAAATAAAAATAAAATAAATATCTTCTCCTGCTTGGGTGTTTTTATCTTTTCCCCCCATACTGTCAGGGTACCGCTGGGTCGAACTCGCAAGATTGTTGTCAATGTTAGATGCACAAAACTATATCTTGATTTTCTAGTCTATTAAAGTCAAGTCTCGACCTAGGATGAGATCATGATAGTTGAGTATCAGATATCATTAAATAACCCTCGAAGATCGAAGACTGAAGAACAAACGGAAATACTTGCCAGAATTTCATTAACAAAAAGGTATGTGAAGACTGATCTATCATATTTACTTATCGTATCTACCATTCTAACTCATGAGACGTTGTTGTACAATTTTGGTGGATTTAATATTGTAAAGAGAAATTTTGAGTTCAAACTTGTCTTGGTTAAACTCTCGAAATATGATTCAAGCAATGGATGTTCGTAGATCTTTAGCAATCTTAGTTATAATAATTTATTGTTCAAAAACTCTTTTTGTTTAAGTTGATCATTTAGAAATTTCCCAAGCAGCAGTGCATATTGTTTATGGCTATTGGGAACGTTTCAAATCTAATTATGAGAGATAAAGAACTGCTTCGTGCAATGTACACATACTTGTATGTATTACATGGTTAGTCTGATTTCCGCTAATTTTAGAGGTTTGCAAACCTGATTTGCATACCATGTACATTGCGTTCGGGAACAAGGGAAGGTTTATAAACCCGGTTTGCAAACCAATACGATATGACTTCACAAACTAGCACCGATTTACAAACCCCTACAACCCGACTTCGTGAACTTCCAGTGGTTTGCAAACCCGGTTTGCAAGCCTGCAAGTTCCAATTTATCAGAAGCTCACGAACTATCTTACATGACTATGTTCATTTTTGCTGCAACTCTCGTAGACACTTTTAAGAAAAACTTATTTATAAAATCATTTTAGGCTTGTGGATCATTGTTTAGTTTTGAGTGTTATTGAACTCCGTTACTGCTTGTAAGCTTAAAGGTTTCCTTGGCCGTTATGGACTATCATTATGCATGGTTCTAGAACTTCGAACCAAGTGCATATTCTTCCGTGCAATTTCAAGGCGGACTTTTCGCATGCTTACATGAACTCCTAACTAGGAATTCCATCTAAACTTAGAAGGTGTTTACTTGAATCTCAATCAACCTTAGCTTGAATTCAAAGTTATCTCTATCCTTGAAAATGTATAAATAGAGAGACTCTTGCAACACGATTTCTCAATCCCTGCACCCTTGTGTGCTAGTTGCAAATCTAGAGTCATCCTCTATAGCCTAGGGTTATTCACGAACCAAATTAAGTTATGATTTTAAAGACTTACTTAGGGATTCGTAAAGGCCGGATAAGTTATCTTTTTACCTGATAGTTCTTGTATCCGGATCTTGTTTTACTGGTTATTGAAATTCATAAACTTTAGATCAGGAAAAAGATACATATAAATCACTCTCTTCATTTCATACTTTGTGATTCCTTAAGATAGATATCTAAATTCTTCTTTGATATTTCTGGACTGTCCTTGAGAGGTGGTTAGTGATCTAGGCTTGTCTCTGATAAGAGTATAAGTATTACGGATCCATGAGGTTTTTTGGACTTCATCTATTTCAAACAGAATCCAAACCTAGATTTTAAATATCAAGAGGAAAATAAAATAGGCTTGTATGTTAAGGTATATAGGTATCAAAAGTTTCATTAAGGTTGAACAACCTCTTATGTTGTAAAGGACGTTAGTTAAGGAAATCAAGTGTACAACATCTTGTGAGGTTCAAGAGACGTACGGAACACGACTGCAGCTGAATTGCTTAGAGGGTTAGTTCGGTCTCAGCAATATTCTAGTCTAAAGTCTGATAGTAGGATAGTTTCTGTAGTGGCTTAATACAGTTTGGTGTTCAAAGATGGATGAGGTCCCAGGATTTTTATACCATTACAATTTTCCTCATTAACAAAATTCTTGTGTGTATGCTTTTTTACTTTTTCGCGTTAAAAGTTATTCTTTCCATTGTTAAAATTACTACACAGGTTCGTACTCGTATCAGAAAAAAAAAATTGGTGGTGTACTTGGAACCGTATCATTTTCACTTGGTATCAAGGAGATTCGTGTATCACGACGTAATATCCGGCATGATGATCCCTTGCTTTGATAAGAGCAATCTTTGTGCATTGATATGGAAAAAGTTATCGATAATCTTTGTCATGAGAAACAACGATGGATAAGAAAAATTGATGAAATCCAGTGTAAACAAGACGCTAAGAATTCTGATCTTCGAGAAGGATCTGAAAGAGAGAGTTTTCTTCAAAAAAAAGGGCTGGAGCATAAAATTCGTACAAACAAGGAAACTGCGGCCATGTTGATACAAAGTTTGCATTGACAAAAGTTGTTGTAGATTCGAAACCTAAAAATCAAGCATCCAATCACTCTAAGGATCTCCGCCTGTCTTTTGATTCTTGTTTAAAGAAGTATTGACAATCAGGAGATGAAAGAGTTTTGGCTTCGAGAAACCTGGTGTAGTAGGGTAAAAACTGATTCTGGAGAAAAGAGTAAAAGTGGGTAGCTTGATGAGAAACGAGTCTAAACCCTATACAAATGTACTGAACATGAGTACTTTAGATTCTAGAGATCAATCTGTACAATTCTGGCCTAAACCAAGAAACGGAGGTTCCAGTCTTGCTTCGGTCACAAAATGAAGGAGAACGGTCGATCTTAGGGAGGAAACCAGAAAAGGTGTTGAGATTAGAGACATAAAATCTGTAAGTTGTGCTTGTTTATGACTTATCTCAGAAAAATAGAACTTGTTGCAAAAGATGGTAAGGTGTAAGTTCTCCGTCTTCTCTGGATACTTGTGTTAGTTGTTGATTGAATAAATTGAAAATCTATTTTATATCAAGTCATAGTTGAACACCCTGATCTCATAGGAAGTGGAGGTTGTGGAATAGTGAAGTAGTGGAGATTGTATGAAGTGGTAGAAACCGTTTCCCCGTTGCTAGGGAGTACTGGACGGTTTTGCTCACCCAATACTCCTCTGCTCGTCAATTGTCCGCTCTTCCTGACACTTTCTCATAATGGGTGTGTTGCACATCGCATGCTGTAAACCGCCAGACCAATACCCTAATGAACATCCACCATTTGTGACATGTTTGATGTCTCGAGTGAAAATTTGTAGAAAAAGTTGACTTGCTCAACTAGACTGACCTGCATGACTAGGTCGAAAAATTGTGTTGTCATTTGTGCTGGAACCAAATCTTGTGCCCACTTATCTTCTGCATAACTAGCTTGGACCTCCTCAAGCCATCTCGGCTGATCTGTGGTAACTGATAAACAAGATTCCCAGGGGAAAAGTGGCTACGGAAATCAAGGTAACGATTCTTATTGTTAGTTAATCGTTTTTCTTGTTTAAGAAAAGGTTGATTTTATTGCGTATATTTTGCTTTTGCTTAAAAAAATTCGGTACAATTGATATTTTCCATTATGACGTATGGATTGATTATTGTGATTCAATTGATTCCGGTTAAGAAAAACTGTGTCAATTCGATTGACTTATTGGTTTGGTATTAATTTTTTTTGCTTAATGAAATTCAGTGGAATTGTTGTGGTTCCATTGGATTATATTTATTTCAATTGCTTCCGGTTGAGAAACACTATGAATAGTCAAAAACTTGATTTTTATCTATTGTTTTTGCTTAACAAAAAATACGGGATCATATGTTCAAGCCATTTGGTTCCGGAAAAGAGAAGCTAAGTTAATTCTGATCTTAGTTTAGACTTATCAAATGTAGGATTCGGTTATTCAAGTATAATCGAAGTTCTTGACAAGAAAAAGTAGTTAACTAACCTAGTGTTTGTCTTGTCTAAAGAAAAGGTCTAAGTCATTTTATGAATAATTAAAACCTGATAAGAGAAATGGAGTTAATTTTGATCTCTATTTGTGTCATATCGAAATAAGCGATTGTACATACACAATCGATTCGGTTAAAAACTAAGTTATCTTAGTTGTTTTATCGGACTAAAGGAAAATGACTTCGGGAAATTGTTTCCTTGATAACATACTACAACAAGATTACCTTTTTAGTTTCGGTTTTAGTATTGGTTATCTAAAATGGTATGTGAAACCTTCGTGCATAACTCTGATAAATGCATAATTCACATGTTTAGAATGTCAATTCCATACTTGTTTTAGCTATAATTCTTGCATTTTACTTGTCATTATGATTATTTTCTATTTTATGTGTCAAATAAGGTGAATCATCCTAAGAAGAGTTAAAAGGGCTACAAAATAGCTATAAAGTTAAGTTCTCCAAAGATCCAAGTGTCTAAAGCCGAAAGAAGTGGAAGAAGTGCGACGAAAAGGAGCAAAGAAGGTCGAAAACATAAGGAGGACTATAAGAACAAGTTCAACTCATCCAAATTAAGGATTTCTTATCACCATCTTGAAGAGAATTAAATTATAAAGAGTACGGCGAAAGAATGAGGTCATTCCGAGTTCGTCCGAAGAAGTTACGGCCAAAACAATCGAGACCTAAAAATGCAATCCACATCAAAACTTTCGGAATTGCTTTAGCAATAACGAAAGTGGACATATTTCGGGCATAAAAGGTGTATTTTCGACCCCAACTTTCGGCGTTTCTTTGGGGTATTCGACAATGCCGACTGAGATAAGCCCATGGGGTCCCTTTTGACGTATTTTGACTTCCAAATCAAGGAAACTTGATCCCAATGGGTTTCCTAACCTTAGAAGAGAGGAGACTTGAAGGAAAAACATTGAAGGCTATAAAAGAAGACATACAAGGCCAAAACAAATAGATCACATTTCATATTATACTTTCGTTCTTCATTAAAAACCAAGGATTTACCCCTTTAGGGGGGAACCGGGTAATTGTGTAATCATGAGTTGCTAAACCTTTGTTGATTAAGGATGAATTCAATGTTCTAGACGTGAAGCTTTATTATTATACAAGTTTGTTCAGAGTTTTTATCATCATCGTTTGTCTTTTCTATATTTAGGGTTTATGAATGATTCTTATATTTATTTGGGAGGCCTACTATATTAGTCTATTGATTGTTCTAAAGCTAGTAGAAGTTATGAGATAAGTAATCGTCGATTGACTCTCTACGCAAGTAGACATCGCGAGACCTTGCAGAGGGATTCTGTGGAGCTATTGCGAGTGAAGATAACATCATCAAGTGGACTTTGATCTAAGAGTTCAGCTACTGGGATCAACCTAAATTCACAAAGCTTAAAGCATTTGATTGGATTACACCTTGAGTAATCTACTACTTGGTGGTTCGTTGAATAGAATCTGGTAGTCGAGAACTTCCGTATCCAGTGATAGAAGGAGTTTTGGGGATAACACTGATCTAGCTGTTTTCCTACGGTTGGTGATGAATGGTTCTAACGAAAGGTAGATAAGTATTTTAATCCAGTTATCGCTTGGTAGCGGCGAAGGATTCCTTGATCATCTCTTTCTTTTCTTATTTGTTTCTTTTTATTTATCTTACAACCAATCCCCCATTGTCTTTTACTTTGTTTTGCTAATTCAAATAACCTATCAACTACACAGCTCTCTGTGGGAATGTTCTCTTACTACCGCTATATTACCAGTTAATTAGTGGGAAATATCTTAATTAATTTGTTGTGGTTACAACACGCATCAAATTTTGGCGCCGCTGCCGGGGAGCGGTTGTTAATTGATTTGTTATTTGTTTAGCTTGTTTTTATTTTTGTTTTTAGATTTGTTTTTTGATTTTTTCTTGTGAGTCGTCATGTTTCCTTACGGAAATAACATGTACGGAGCACAAGACCAATCAACATACAACAGTGGTAATCAATATGGTTTTCAATCTCATTCTTACGACAACTACCAACCATCCTATGGGTATAATCAAAACCAATCTTTTGGCTATGGTCAATATCCTGCTGAACCTTATGGATATTCTCATACATGTCAACAACCTTATGACGGGCATGTAGGTGAACAATCACAAGGATGGGAGGATAATTATTCTTCTAATCCTATTTCTTCAAGTGTTGCAGAACAAATGTGTACCATGATGGAAGATATTCGCATACAAATGGAAAAATATTACCATGGGTTAGAGCAACATCAACAAAGTATTGATCAATCACTACAAGCATTTCAAGAGGGAATTAACAACTTAAGAAGAGACATGGATCAGATTAAGGAAGAAAATGACAAAGATGAGCAACCTTTGGAAATTCCATGTAATAGTGATGAAGTTATTCCAGTTCCGGATCATTATAAAGATCACTCGCCTATTCAAAATGAGGAGCCTTGGAATGACCGAACCATTATTATGAACGGTGTAACATACTCAAATGCATATCAATGTTATGAAGAATATCCAGATTACAATATTTTTAGGTCGGTTGATCTGCAAAAAGTAGAACAAATTATTCCTTCGTCGGAGACTCATACCGGAGACCCTAGGATTTGCACCAATAAACTAGAATTTTTTGGGGAAGATTCTGATTCCGATGACGAGATTGTTGAATAGATAGAGATTGAGAATGAAACCAAATTAATTGAAGTTGTATAAGACCCAATTGAGCTTGTAAAGGAATACAATGATGCTGAGATTTCAGTTGAAGCAGAAATTAAGAGTTCGATAGAGGACTACGACATACTTGAGGTAAATAATTCACTAGAGTTAAAAGATGAGGATCTCTAACAAGGTTTGTATAATCCTTTACATAATTCTATATCTATTGATCCTTTTCATCCAATTGAAGTAGATTCTAAAAGAGTTTTTAACCCAGCTTTTAGGAAAATACCTCACCTAGGATTGGAGTTATGTGCTTCCAAAGTTTTAACAGATTATTTTGCTTCTAAGTATCCACCACTTGATGTGTTTGATTCTAGCATTGTGCAGGTTCCCCAAGTTGAAGAACCTTTTGAAGTACCCATGTTTTATGTTCTCTATCCACTTCCGAGTGTAGAAAGGACTGAGTGTGGGGGAAACTTCAATAAAGTGATAGCTTCTATATTTATATTTTGTGCTAGTGTTTTCATGAAGCTGTTATTAGAATTGCAGATTGTTTTCTGGGCGGATTACCAGATTTTCAGATTGTTGGTGTATTGACGATAACGAGAAGGTCAGGCTAAGGACGTTAAACTAAGCGCTGCATGGGAGGCAGCCCATAGGATTTGTATTTCTATCTTTTTGTTTTTAATTTTCTATCCTTTGCATATCATATTAGGATTTCCCACCTTAACTTTACTTAGGAAGAGTCAATTACATTGAGGACAATGTAAAGTTTAAGTGTGGGAGAGTGTTTGGATATTTTTCATATAGAGGTTTTCAAAAAATTTGCATAAAACCTCCAACTTGTAGAGATTTTAGATTCACTAGCATACTTCTAGGTATGTTTACATAGAGATTCTAACTGACATAACTGAACTTGGAAGTGTTAGGGAACTACGTTGGATTTCTTGTTTGTTAGAGTGTTAAATAATGGATTTAATCATGCTGGTGATGCAAATAAAGAGCAGGGAGAAATGCATTATTAGAGTTGTTGATCAATCATTAGTGGAGACTACCTATTTTCATATCAACTGAGGAACCAGACATTTCTTTGTATATGACTAAAGAGCTTTCTTTTGAGTGTGTGTCACCATACGTTAATTCCGGGTAGAATGGTGAGCTACCCAACCTCCCACCAATAGAAGCACTACTCTTTGATCTCTTGAGTGCTAATTTTTCAATCATGAGGGTGACGTCTATAGATGAAAACCACCTTCTTGTAGTTTGGTTTGCAGTTAGCACCATTCTCTCTCTCGCCAACAACAGGTCCATAGAAACACCATCATCTTCAACAAGGGAGCGACATCAAAATCTACAAGAAAAGTTGCAGACGTTTGAGGTTTACAAGCAACAATACAAGGAAGAGCAAAATTTCATATCCAAGTAAAGCAACATGCAATGAGCAGATTTTTATATACATGTTGAAGAATTACAATACAAGGAGAAAAATTCTATATCAAAGTGGAAGACCAAGTACAAGAGCGAAGAAAGTCAAAAGATGAGAGTTATTGAAGTTTATGATACGAAGATAATACAAGTTGTGAAGAACAAAGTGGTAAAGTACTTATTTCATGGCCATGGACATGTTAATTTTAATTTCATTATTATTTTTGTAGTTGCAATCTTTTTATTAAAAAAAAAGAAGAAGATAAAATACAAAAACATTTGCATGTAGGTTGTTATTTGTTCAATAAGGCCATAGGGAAGAAAAATCTATAAGGAAGTTTCAAGAAACAAGGAAATTGAAGAGAAAGAGTTACAAATTGTAAAAATTTTATGAAGTTCAAGAGTTTATCATCAATAGTTGAAGACCGAATACCAAGAAGATGAAGAAGACGAGCTGAAGACTACGTTTCTATTGGATGCTGTGAGAGTGGTGTTATCATCATTGCAATCAGATGTGAAGGTGGTAAGTACTCCCATCTTCTATTTTTAATAATAATGGTTGATTTCCTTTCTTAGAGATCATCTAGAAAAAGTCTTTTATTTCCTACGATCTTGTGGGGTCTCCAGAAATATTTCGGAAGGTTTCCTTCCCACCATTCAACGTGTGTAGGATTCTCTCTTCATTCCTACCTGCACACATGTGAGACCCATAAAAAAGCCGTCTTACTGAGTGCAATTATCATAAAATCCTTTTAAGTGAGGCAAAAGTCGAGGCAAAATGCTTATTGATCGCTCTCAAACACGCGTTCTCTCATTATGGTGTGGTTATTTCTCACTCAACATTTAAGAATGAGAATATGTTCTTTGGTATTTGTAACTTCTAATTACTAGCATGCAGAAACTCTATGTCCTCATAGCTCTTTGGATGCTTGGGACGCTGGAGCGCTTTGAAGTTGGAGAAGGTTTTGTGGGTATATCTCTCGTAATCCCTCACGAGACTATAAATCGTCCACTAGGGACACCTAGGGGTTTAAAGGCATGTTGCATTTTCTAAGTGCATCCTTATCCTCGAAGAAATGGAGTTGTTGTACTTTAGGTAGTTTTCTCGAGGACTAGCAAAAGCTAAGTGTGGGGGAATTTGATAAGTGCATAATTCACATGTTTAGAATGTCAATTCCATACTTGTTTTAGCTATAATTCTTGCATTTTACTTGTTATTATGATTATTTTCTATTTTATGTGTCAAATAAGGTGAATCATCCTAATAAGAGTGAAAAGGGCTACAAAATATCTATAAAGTGAAGTTCTCCAAAGATCCAAGTGTCTAAAGCCGAAAGAAGTGGAAGAAGTGCAACGAAAAAGAGCAAAGAAGGCAGAAAACATAAGGAGGACTAGAAGACCAAGTTCAACTCATCCAAATTAAGGATTTATTATCACTATCTTGAATATAATTTTATTCTGAAGAGAACGACAAAAGAATGAGGTCATTCCGAGTTCGTACGAAGAAGTTACGGCCAAAACAATTGAGATGTAAAACTGCAATCTACGGCACAACTTTCGGCATTACTTTAGCAGTACCGAAAGTGGCCATATTTCGGGCAGAAAAGGTGTATTTTCGACCCCCAACTTTCGGCGTTGTTTTGGGGTATTCGACAATGCCGACTGAGATAAACTCATGGGGTCCCTTTTGACGTATTTTGACTTCCAAATCAAGAAAACTTGATCCCAATGGGTTTCCTAACCTTAGAAGAGAGGAGACTTGAAGGAAAAGCATTGAAGTCTATAAAAGAAGACATATAAGGCAAAAAAAAAATAGATCACATCTCATATTATACTTTAGTTCTTCATTAAAAATCTAGGGTTTACCCCTTTAGGGGAAAACCGGGTAATTGTGTAATCATGAGTTGCTAAGCCTTTGTTGATTAAGGATGAAGTCAATGTTCTATACGTGAAGCTTTATTATTATACAAGTTTGTTCAGAGTTTTTATCATCATTATTTGTCTTTTCTATATTTAGTGTTTTGAATGATTCTTATATTTATTTGGGAGGCCTACTATATTAGTCTATTTATTGTTCTAAAGCTAGTAGAAGTTATGAGATAAGTAATCGTCGATTGACTCTCTACGCAAGTAGACATCGCGAGACCTTGCAGAGGGATTCTGTGGAGCTATTGCGAGTGAAGATAACATCAGCAAGTGGATCTTGATCTAAGAGTTCAACTACTGGGATCAACCTAAATCCACAAAGCTTAAAGCATTCGATTGGATTACACCTTGAGTGATCTACTACTTGGTGGTTCGTTGAATAGAATCTGGTAGTCGAGAACTTCCGTATCCAGTGATAGAAGGAGTTTTGGGGATAACACTGATCTAGCTGTTTTCCTACGGTTGATGATGAATGGTTCTAACGAAATATAGGTAAGTATTTTAATCCAGTTATCGCTTGGTAACAGCGAAGGATTCCTTGATCATCCCTTTCTTTTCTTATTTGTTTCTTTTTACTTATCTTACAACCAATCCCCCATTGTCTTTTACTTTGTTTTGCTAATTCAAATAACCTATCAATTACACAACTCTCTGTGGGAACGATCTCTTACTACTGCTATATTACCAGTTAATTAGTGGGAAATATCTTAATTAATTTGTTGTGGTTACGACGCGCATTAAACTCTTATAGGTTGTATAAGTCTTCTGGATTTGTAAGATCCTTTCAGTCTTCTCTTTTGTTTTTTTGTTTCTTTGTCATCTTTGTGACAAAAAGGGGGAGAAATATATGGAGTGAACAAGTGATTTATTGTCACTAGGAAAGGATATATGTGCTAAAGCGTTATATCTAATGAAAGAGTAAAGCATAGGCTAAGGGTGAGAAACATGTCATCATGCTATGTAGTATTTCATACTACAAAAGAGGAATAAGAAAGATGTTTGGATTGAATATTTACCTAGCTTTCCTCCATGATTTATATGGGTTGATACCATCTCTACGAGGGGCTGATACCAGTCCATCGATCCAATGGTCAGAATCGCCAGGATCTTTTTGTCATATATGGACTGGTATCAACCCTTAGTAGAGCTGGTATCAGCCCATATAAATCATGCTTTCCTCTATGGGGAGTAAAGATTTTGTTATTCAAATGTCAACAACGACATTTGTTTTTTAAATATATGCAGGATATTGTGCTGTTGAAACTTGGAATCAAGCGTATGAAGAATGAGTTATTTTGTAATTCGTTTATCTCCATATATGTAATAGAGTTATGTCACTAAAATTGACAAAGGGGGAGATTGTTGGAGCATAGCTCGGTTGAACCCACCAAGCGTTGGTATGTCAAGTTTGGTTGTCATATTTTAGTATCAAAACTCATCTAGAGTTGCTTGATTATTTACTAGAGTCAACTTTGTTTGGGTTAGACTAGAAAGTCTAGGAATATTGAGACATACAAGTATTACTCTGAAGACCCGAAGAATGTGAAGAAGTAACGACTGCAACGAAGACATCATCCTTCCTCTTCTTGAGGTTAGTAATATTGACTTGATCTTGTTTCCATTACTAAAGTATGTTTCGAGTCGCTTTATATTGAAAACATAACATGCGAAGTTATATTTATGACACTCTAGTGGTTAGACGTGGTCATAGTATTGTGATCAAAGTATCAAGGAATTATATTGAGTTACGAAGTATAACGCTTATCATTTGAACTTCGTAAATACGACGTTAACATAATCTATGTATTTAGTTACTTGATTATGTGTATGATATATGTATGATTTCATCCTAGGAAACCATGTATTATTACATTGGTTTAAGGAAGTAGATGTATGAACTTGTTTCATAATCGAAAGGGAAATCATAAAGTGTGTTTGTCCGGTTCTTCATTGAATATTATTTGAATTGCCAACGCAAGTTGACAAGGTAGAACCAATCTTAACTTATGTTGAGAGTCGAGGTATAACCGGTCATAGCCTATATTGTGTGACGAGTTGTAACCGATCCTAACTAGCTTTGGAAAACAAGGTGTAAACGATCACAACCTACATTTGGTAGCGAGGTGTAACCGATGATAACTTCTTTGGGAAGCAAGGTGTTACCGTTCACAACCTAAATCGGGAAGCATGGTATAACCAATCGCAACCTGTTTTGAGAAGCAAGGTGTAATCGGTCACAACCTACACTCGGAAGTATGGTATAAACGGTCACAACTTATACTGTGAGTCATGGTATAACCGGTCCCAAGAGAAAAACCGAGTTTCCAGTATTTCACATATTTATTTATGACTTATGTGATTTTGGAATTAGGGTTTGCTAAGAAATGAAACTTTTAGATGTCCATATTATTTGAACATGTACATAACTCTTATCATTAATTGTTCAAAGATATTCCTTGATGCTCGAGGTGATCCCGACCCGAAATTTTGAAAAGCATTTAATTATGATTTTCAAATATATATGTTTTAATTACCAGCAATTAAAGCATATCCCCGGGAAAAGGTTTATTAGTTAATGTGCTAAACTAAATAGAAACTTTCTAAGAGAGGTTTCGAAAATATTGATTGACGTTTAATTAGAAATAGCAAAAATTAGGTACTTTAATGCATATCTTAAAAATATTTTCGGTTTTAGAATTTCCTTGTTGTCCTAACAACCTTGGTCTATATATGCTTGAGTTTGCATTTCTTGCAAACTATCCTAAGAGCCGGGAAAACTTCATTCGTGTTGTTTCTGGTGGAGCCGTCTATTCGGAGAGGAAAGTAACCTAATTAGGCGAAATCTCTTACGACCGCTCGTTTAAAGACTTTTGCAGGATCAAGAAGCTCTACGAGTACCGTTGGTGAGAAACTAGATAACTCCATTGTTATTTTAGTTTTTGAAAACATTGGGGGTACCAAAATACACCACCAACTTTTTCGTAGGAAATCTGTATGGACAAACTCAACACAACTCTGGGAGCTAAACTCAATCAAGGAATAGTGTCTAGAGTTATATTTCTCTCTATATATCTTGCAATTAGAACGTTTACATAACCAAATCCGTGATCCTAATTACAAAGAGATAACTTGGACGGTATCAAAGACCAATATCCAAGAATAAATCAAGTTGTATCCAACAAACAACGTCGGATGTATCTACTATAATTGATTAATGTACAACCTGTGATAGTTTAATTATAAAGATAAACAATATAACGCAGAAAAAGAAATAACACAGACACCAGAAGTTTTGTTAACGAGGAAACCGCAAATGCAGGAAAAACCCGAGACCTAGTCCAGATTGAACACCAAACTGTATTCAGCCGCTACAGACACTAGCCTACTACCAATTAACTTTGGTCTAGAATGTAGTTGTTCCCGAACTCTGTCTGACACTGATTCAGGTAAAGTCGCGCTCCTTATGCCTCTTGAATCCCAACAGGATTCTGCGGAATTGAATTCCTTAAATGACGTCACACCAACAAAGAGTTGCTTCAACTCAATTGAAGACTTTAAACCAAATGTTCCTCCAACAGATTAAGCCTAAATAAGTGATTTCCTTTACGATCAAAACGGATTTCGATCAAGGTGGTTTGGAAATCGATAGCAATAGACAAAGTCTAGTTTACCTCAAAATTCGGACTTATGTAACCCGAAGTGCAACTTAGATTATTATTCACCTCACAAGTATAAAACTTGCGGAATCACAAAGTTTGGGACGAAGAGAACTTTGTGATTTCTATCTATCTTGTTAAAGTGATAAATAAACAATCGAACAAGATCAGTATACTCGAGTTATCCGGATAAAAGATAACCGGACCTGGCTTCATGAATCCTTGTGAAGTCTTTTTAGTCGCTAAACCCTAAAAGGGTTTTTGTAGAGGACGACTCTAGACACAACTAGGATACGCCAAAAAGTAGTGTCGGGATTCAAAGATCCAGTTGCTTGGAGTTCCACTTTTATAGATATTCAAAAAATGGGTTGCTTTAGGTTTAAGTTAAGATGGCTTTGGAACCAAGCAAACAAAATATCCACCGTTAGATGAATCTTTGAATCTGATTTGCATAAACAAGATATACACTCTGGTTAGGTAAAACCGTAACCGAGCCGTGTATTAAGACTATGTTCAAGGTGGTTAGCCGAAACTAGCTGATTTGAACTTAAAAGCTTAATACTCATTGTCATGAACACTTAAGATATTAACCTTGAGTCACAATCATGTGATCAAATAAGTCTAGTGTTTTAGAGAATTAATCAAATGTTAATTATCTCGTAGAAATAATTTAATCGTACTTGAAGATAATCGACACGGTTAGTAAATGTACAAAGTACAAATACCATAGCTGTTCGTGACTCAGGTCAGTCAGAGTACGTGTACCAGTTTTAAATTTAACCAAACCAAGTTTCGGAGTTAACAAAACAATTTAGGTATGCGTACCGGTTCAGAAACTTAAGACTATGACTGGTTTCGGAGTCCATAAAACTATTTTGGTTTGTGTACCGGTTTGGGTACTAAACTGAGTTCAGGAACACAAAACTATTTCACTTCGTGTATCGGTTTATAAACTAACCTAGTTCCGTAACCACAGTTCCAAAAATAAGAATATGTGTACCACAAATCTGCAAGTCGATATGTATATAGCTACTCCGCTACGTGTACGAGTACATGAAATACGGGTTCAAACTTATAACAGTTTTCCCATCTTGTAAGACTGATAACACTGTCTTGTATCTGAATTTATAGTTGTTCTATATTTCTCTCTAAAACGATTCGAAACATTCCCGAATAACATCAATGACACATATCACTATTCCAGGCTATTTTTGAATAATAAAACTTGAATCATGATTTTGATTGCGAGCAATAAATTGTCCTTAACCGAAATTCATCAAGTATGAACAAATGTTCATTAAGCTTAGTCATTATATTTCAAGAACTAAAAACTTGACTGGAAATTCTTGTTTATGCATGATATCTAATTAGTTACGCGACAGCGTCTCAGGGATAGAAAAGTGAATATAACTTTAAAAATAGGTGGTTTAGTCTTCACTTACCTTTTATTGATGAAGTTCTACAAAATCTTCGGTTGATCTTCGCCTTCAAACAGTAGAACACAATGATGACTGGTTTTTTTCTCAACTACCTCTATCCTAGACCGAGACTTAACTAATTGTAAACTAGAAATCAAGATATAGTTTTGATAACTAAATTTGACAACAAGCTTGAGATAGCAACACATATGAGTTCGACCGAGCTATGCTCCAACAGTTTTCGATTATTGATTTGATTGGCTAAATATTTTTGAAACTTTGATTGCACCTAGCTTGATTATTCTTGAGAGCCTTCTTGGGCAATTGAAGATTTGAAGGCGAAGAAGATTTTCTTATTAGTTTTCGTATCTTGTGAATTTTGTGCATACATCTTGATCGGCTGTGATCCAACTAGATCTTGTTTATCTTTGATAAACTTGTGATTATCTATTTGATAAGATTGGCATCACTTTATAGTTACTCTTTGAGTTTTATATTGATTGATTGCGAATCCGGAAATTGGTTATTTCGGTAATCAAGTTTTGGATTGATCTAACCAGACAAAGGAATTTATTATATTAAACATAAGAGCCTTTGTTAACAACTCAAACATTTTTTTACCAAAGATCGAATATAATTGTTACCAAACAGATCTATTCCTTTGTTGTTTGGAATACGATCAAAAGGAGTAAAGTAACTTGAGATAGTGATTTCTGTCTTGAGATTCACGTGCGTGACTAAAAGGTCGAAGACACGGGGATACAGAGGAAACTAAGTAACTAGGGGTATTTTACTTGGTCTCAACTATACGAAGTTGGCTTACGTTCTTTTTATAGCGGCTTAATTATGAGAGTATTCAAAACTAGACAAGGTCCCGGGGGTTTTCTGCATTTGCGGTTTCCTCGTTAACAAAATCTTGTGTGTGTTATTTACTTTACTTCTGCATTATAATTGTTAATACTATTGTGCGTTAATCATAATCACTTGACGGTGATCCTGTAGTCAATCGGTTTCATTACCGTAACTATTGTCAAGTGAATATCATGTTGTCGTATTGTCTCGACTATTGTCCATAGACGATCACACTTGGTATCAGACTTATAGGTTGATATTAAAAGATTGTGGTGTATTTGAGTACCCTCTCCTTTTAAAATTGAAATCCTCTTGAGAAAACAAAATATTTATATCTACAATTCCTTATACGATCATCATAATCGTATCTGATCCACCAGGGCAGCAGGTAACCCATCCGAGGTCACGAAAATCTGCGACGTCCTGAGGATAACCCTTGAGGATGGAGAATGGGATTGCGACAACGCAAACTTAGATCAAGCGGTTCCTAAACAAAGCTCGAGGTTAGTTCTTCGAGACCTCGTTTGATGCGCGTTCTACATCCTAGACGGTGCAGATAGTAATAAAAATCGATGCTTTTATTTTTATTGGTTAAGCGGTGATTGCGGAGTGTATGCATTATGCTCCATCCTGTGTTTGATAAAGGGAGTTTCTCTAGACCAACTAATAAACAAAGATATTATTAAGGCTCATAGGAGGTTTGCGGTTCAATTATACAATAATGAAAGTATCTAGGTAAGCACATGTAGAAGAAAATAATAAAACCTTAGTTTATAGTTTATATACACCAATAACAATGATGATTAACTCGACCTAATATTTTTGTGTAGGATTATACTCCGTGAATCGGGTTGAAATGTTGACCTTTATGACACTCACCCTCTGAAATTTTGTAAGTTTGCAAAAAGTTTATTGAAGATTGAGAGTGTAAACTCACAAAAATTCATTCGATGCTCTCAACTTCTCCCGTTCTCAGTTAACCTCAGTGTTAATGGAACTTTCAGAATGAGTAGATGTTGAAGATTCAAGAAATCAAGTATTATGGATATTTGAGATGAAATGTTTATTTTGTTGAATTCGTATGTATTGATAGTTTTGGCACTAAAATTGACAAGGGGGAGGTTGTTAGAGCACCACTCGGTTGAACTCACAAATTTTTCTATCTCAAGCTTGTTGTTAATGTTAGATGCACAAAACTATATCTTGATTTATAGTCTACTAAAGTCAAGTCTCGGACTAGGTTTAAAGTATGGTAGTTAAGTATCATAAATCGCTGAATAACCCTATAAGATTGAAGATTGAAGATCAAACGAAGACATTTGCGAGAAGACTGACCTGTCATATTTACTCATCGTATCTACCATTTTATCTTATGAGACGTTGTCGTATGATTTTAGTAGATTTGATATCGCAAATAAGAAATTATGAGTTCAAGCTTATCATGGTTAAACTCTCGAAAATATGGTTAAAGCAATGCATGTTTTTATATCTATAGCGATCTGAGTTAGAACAATTTATTGTTCACAAACTATTTGTGTTCATGTTGATCATGTGGAAATTCTCCAAGCAACAATGCACACTGTCTATGGCTATTGGGAATGTTCCTAATTTAATTATGAGAGGTATAGAACTTCTTTATACAAGGCACACATACTTGTATGTATTACCTAGTCAGTCTGAATTTCGCGAACTGTAGAGGTTTGCAAACCCGGTCTGCATACCCTTTACATCTGAGTTTGGTATTGGGGATGGTTTGAAAATCCGATTTGAAAACCCCTATGATCTAACTTCGCGAACTGGCACAGGTTTTCAAACCCCTACGGCCCGAGTTCGTGAACTGCAAGTGGTATGCAAATCGGCTTGCAAACCTGTCCAATTCCAGTTTAGCATAAGCTCACGAACTATCCTACAAGACTATGTTTGCTTTTGCTACAACTCTGATAGACACTTCCAAGACAAATTTATTTACAACACTTTGGGCTTGTGGATCATTGTTTAGTCTTCAGAGGTATTGAACACCGTTACAGCTTATAAGTTCAAATACTTACTTAGCCGCCATGGACGGTCATTGTGCACGGTTCATAACTCTGGACTATAGTGCATATTCTTCTGTGTTATTTCGTGGAGGACTTTTTATATGCTTACATGAATTCCTAACTAGGAATTTCATCTAAATCGAGAAAGTTTTTGCTTGAATGACGGTGCCGACATCAGTCGATGTTTTTCCACATTTAATGTCTTTGAGAATGGAGGTGGCGGCCAACCTCTAGTTATACTTCTCTTTGTCTTTCATCGGTTCAAGAGGTGCGTCAGCTTTTTTTTGGAAAGATAAGCGTTTACCTGATACAACATGATTGGGAGCAGTGAAGATGTTTTTCCGTTGTTCCTTCGAGAAGTAGAGAAGCTCGCATAAATAGTCAATCAGAGATTGTACTGCTTGCTTTATAGGTTCTCAGTGAAAGTGAAAGTCTTGACTGAAAGAGGATTTTTGTATACTCCTTCAGTCCCAAAGTGTAGTTTTACTGATTCGACTTTTTCCTGAAAGATACGCTTCAAGTCGTTGTATTCGATTATGGAATGATTAAAAAATCTGTAGAACGATAGTACTCGGGGTCTTCCATTTCTTGGTCAATTGGTGGTCGTCGAACATGTATTAATTTGATAGTATCATCTAGAATATATACTTCCAGCCTAACTTATAGTGTATCAAGATCAAGCCTAACTTATAATACATCAAGATCAACACAAATTTACAGCTTGAGGACACCCAGACATCGCGGGAGAAGGTTTCATTTTTAGAGATACAACAACGAGAACAATTTTAGAGACATCACAACCATTAGATATCATCACTACTATAACCGCTGAAACTTGAGCCATGCTCATAGCGTAGAAAGAGGCAACATAACGAAGATGGGAAAACGTATAAATCGAAACGGATTCGAAAATCTCCTCCGAGTCCGGACCAATCATGAAGTAGAGGATGGCCAAAATTCCACATTTCGCTATCTAGCACATTTATAAGAAGAGAATTAGACATCGAATGGGTTGACAAATCATGCTACAGACACAAGCCACTTGAGAACCTCTCAACAACGATATGGGACTACGCAATCCTGTTCTACCCGGATCAAATTGTGACAGATGTCATCATGAACATCCAATAACCTATCGATTTTTTGTAATTTAATAATTTTCATGTTTCATTTTTTTCTTTATTTTTTTACTGAGAATGTTTTTTTTTATTTTTTACTGAGAATATTTATGAGATGCGTGGTAATCTTTTCCATGGCGTGTCTGTGTGGGTATGCAATGGCTACGCATCAGATGTGGACACACGTTTGGACAAGCGTATGTGCTTCCATACTGGTTGTCTTTGTTGGGCAATTATAAGTATGCAAAACATTTGGCTTTTCTTATTTTATTACCATTTGGGATAACCTTGGTTTGGTAGTTGCATTAGTTAATAGATCTCTCAAAAGCGTATGTACTAAAGCTAGGATTCTCCTCCATATATTTCGTCTATGTTTCATCCTGGATCATGTGAAAATCACAAAAATGTAGTTTGAATATTGAGCCCGAGAACCAGTATGCAAATAAACCAATATAAAATAAAATTAGTAATCAATCAGATGCACACGGTCTTGATATTTTCAACGGGAAGGTTCACCAAACAAAATAGGTTAGGCTGTCGTCAGTCAGGGGTGGATCCAACTATCCTATCTATTATCTATATATCCACTAGAAGTGCTTGACAACTTAGACCGCTGGACCAAAGCTAGCTATTAGCATCGTGGTTGCAATGTTTCATATGCATCCAACATAAAGACCATCGATTGAAGGTGTGTACGGTGGCAATATATTTTTCTTTAGTTTGTTTTTCTTTTCTTCTTTGCGTATTAGCATGATTATACTTTATACGTGAATGGAAATAAAACTAGTCACTAGTCCCGAGCCTAGTTAGCAATTCGGGATTCGGAAAACGTACGGAACGGCAAACGTACGAGTATTATACGGTTTTGTAAAATCCAGATTCGGTCCAAAATTCGGTCAACGGGACGTGATTCGTCAATAATTCGGAACGGCATACGTACGTGTATAATTCGATTTATAAATGTGAGTTCGGCTCTGAAAATTCGGTATCTATATATAACAAATAATTTTTATTTATAAGGTCATAGACCAATTTTTATGCATATGTGTGAGTTATTTAAAGAAAAAATAAACTTAATATGATGATATTAATAATATATACAACATTAGTTATTCAAGAGGACGTCGTATGGTGGTTTAGATGCTTGGTTAGTGAGTTTGAGATCTCTCTCACCTTCACCTTCAAATCTCTTCAGTCGTTTTTGTTTCATAAAAATTTCAACACTTTTAATATTCGGTCGTGTATGCTCGGGAGGCAGTAAAGCCCAAAAAGTGGAGTCTTTAAAAAGTAAAAGCTAAAGAATTTATGGCGAATTAAGCGGACGTATCATTCGGGATACGTAAAATTCGTGAACGGTTCGCGAATAATCCGGGAATGCCACATAATACGCGACTTGGGTTCGGAGTTGCAAACGTACGCGAATAAGACGGTAAAATTCGTGATACGGAAAAATTCGCGAATGATTCGCGAATCATTCGCGAACTTACTAACTAGGGTCCCGAGATGGAGGAAGAAGGGAAGCCAGAGCTCAAAACCTCAAACTCTCAATTATCTTGCTAATCATATTTTTCTAGAAGTTCAAATTTTCTCTAATAAATTCTAATGAAGACAAATTTCATCTTGAAGCTCAAAATGGTGGTAGGTTTAAAGCTCATAAACATTATGTACATTTTCACACCCTAACCTCAACCTACTAGGCTACTAGTGACTTTTTAATGTAAGGTTTGCCAAATCAATAAAAAGCTAGTGACTTTTTATGGGTCTTAATCAGTCTTTAACTAGGTGAACCAGAAGTGGCCATTTCTTACTTACCTGCATCTTCTTATTTTTAATAAATGGAGGTCCTTTTCCTTGAGAAATTGGTAAAAGCATTCTTTACGGAAAAAAGATACTTATTTTCGTGGACAAAGTCACAATTAAAACGTCTCTTGAAAAGTAGGTATTTGTTGATCAAAATGCATTATGTAAAACATAAAATTGGTCAAAAAGACCAAAACAAACAATTTCTGGGTGAAATAGATTTCTACCTTTTTATATTGTTTATATAACCAAAAATCAGAAATATACTGTTCAATTAGTCAATTTGGATATTTCACCCGGGAAAAATAAAATAAAATAAAATGTTTTACCTAAAATATCCCCTGACCTTTTAAACCTCTTTTTTCAAACAGTAGTCTTCTCTTCGTGAAGAAACAAAACAGCTTCGTCCCTTCTAAGCTCTGAGCGATTTTCGAATCAGAGATTCATCCCATTTCTTCAGAGCGATTTTCGTTTCCCTTCCAGATCTATGAGCTCAATACATGGTGATCCAGGATTGTTCAATCGAAGTTTAGAATACTCTACTTTCAAATCATCGAATCGGTAAGTTTGAAGTTTCAATTGATATAATTTTGATTTGGTTTTTGTCCAATTGAAGTTTCTCTGTCGATTTTGAAGTTTCTCTATCAATTTTTATTATGTGATTTTTGTTAATTTTTGATTTTAGTTGTTGATTTTGATTATCCAGGGATTTACTAATACCAATTTTGGGTTTAGTTGGTGCTTCTAAACGCGATGATATTATTTGGTGTGTCTCGAATCATGTTTTCTAGGGTTTAGTAATCTTATTTTCAATGCAATATACACAGATGCAAACCAATTTTGGGTTTAGGTTATTATTAGGATTTCTCCTTTGGTTTTGCCACTTGTTGCATTACACCAGACTGCTCTCCGTTTTTAAATGTTTTCTCGGATTCTGATTCCGTATTAGGTAAGTTATGCAATCATGATAACTTGGTTGAGTGTTAGAGGCTTAAGGGAAACAGAACTTTGCTAGTAAGCTGTCAAGAACAACCCTGCTGAAGGAGAAAGTACTATACAGAACTGTTTAGAGCAGTACTCGTAGAAGGTCACTTGATTGGTTCCTTATCCACTAATCTGAAGGTATTCGTAGAAGTACATAGTAACTTATGACAGCTTCTTTGGTGGTACATTGTGCCCAAGGGGTACTTTGATGGTAGACAGATGCAAACCAATTTTGGTTTTAGTTGGTCCTCCTTAACCTGTTAATTGTGTGTTTGTTGTATGCTTCTGACTATTCAACTATTTAAAAGAACGCTGAAAAGAGTATGTTTTAATTGTCGGAAATCTGTTAACATCAGAAAGCTCTAACTGGTTACTACAATTCAGATATTCCTTGTAGATGTCTCCATTTGGTATGATTAGTATGAGTACTAGCTTACTGTAATCCTACAATTCTACGGAACTCAGCACGATGTCTGGAATCCTCTAATGAACTATTATAACTACTAAGTTACTGTAATAGTTTAGCTTGTCTTACACCAGTAGTGAATGCACCTGATGGTGAAGGCTAGGATAGTTGATTTATTTTCCATCTTTTAAAGAAGGATGAAACTAGCTTCATCATTTATTTTTATTCAACCTGTTTGTTTAATTTGTTTTTGTCTTTGTCTTTGTTTTTTATCAATTGAATACATCCAGATTCATTTATGTTGTTTATATATTCCTTGTAGATGGATCGTCATTTTCTCTGTGTGGTTATCCGTGACACTGATGCATGTCCATACCATGTTAATGTGAAGTCAACAATTGATGAGTTGAAGTCGCATGTTTGTTCTTATTGGAATAACATTTCACCGGTCTCAATTCAGTTTGTATTTGACTATGAGGGGAGAAGCAATGTTGTTGACAGTGATGTGAAGCTCCGGTCTTTCTTATCATTGTGTATTTTTAAGCAGTTGTCTTTCTTGGAGCTTCGTTTATTTGAACGTGTTCCTCTTTGTGCTCCTGATTTTTTTCGTGAACCTACTATGAGCGAGTTTCGTTTAGCACCAGACCTTATCACAGATTAGTTGGTTATTCCTCGTCATCTTCCGAACAGCAGTAAAGTTACTCGTACACCTACAATGACGGAGTTGCTTTTAGGTAAAGGAAATAGCTCAGATCAGTCACTTATTCCTTCATCTCAAGAGCTTGTTTCGTCTTAAGATATCCCCATGTCTCAAGAATGTGCATTCAATAGAAAGTTGGCAGTTAAAAGATCTTGCAAGGCGGCTGAATGAGAGTTTATTATAAAAGGTGTTGGTCAAGATTTTTATGGAGGACTAGATGAAGCTCGTATTGTTGTTGAGAAATATAACCATTTTTCTGGTCGCAAGGTCAGAGTCGTCAAGAGAAATCCAGAACGGTATACGGTGGAGTGTTTTTACAAGGAGCAATTTACTTGCGACTGGAAGTTCCATGCAGCTCCGAAGACTTCCAATGTGAAGGGTCATTTATTCCTCAAGACCTATAACGGGGAACATACATGTTATGCTGGTTATAGTGACGGAACAAAGGATGATTCGGTTACGCGCGAACTTGTCAAGAGCTTGATATTTGACCAGATCGAACAGAATCCCAACAAGAAATGCAGGGATATTGTTAGAGAATTCAAAAGTGATTATGGGTTAGAATTGAGCTACGATCAGGTGCATGCCGGGAAAGAATTATGTTTGAAGGAATTGTATGGTGAGGACACTAAATCATACACTGACTTGGTTTGGTGGTGTGAAGCCGTGAAGAAACATGATCCAAGAAGTAGGGATGATTTAGTTATTAAAGGGGGCCAGTTTAAGAGTTTGTTCTTAGCCTTCGATACTTGCATCTCGGGTTTCGAATATTGTCGCCCGGTATTGTTCTTGGATGCAACTTTCCTAACTGGAAAATTTAGGGGTTGTCTTATGGCGGCTACCGGGAAGAATGCGAATAATGGTACGTCTTCTATTTTTAGATTTCATTTTTGATGTCAGATTATAAATTTGAAAGAAATTCAGAATTTTTTTATCTGTTTCATCTTTAATTGGTGAAGTCAGACTAGAGAATGAAACTGGTTTCATTCTGTACAATCGCAGTTTCAGTCAGTTTAATATGATTGTTTCTTTTTGTGTTTGTTTTGTTTCTGTAGGAATATTTCCTCTGGCATACGGTATCGTTTCAAGCGAAACTATTGACAATTGACATTGGTTCTTGGATAAACTAAAATCTATCTTGGGTCCTCGGGTACTAAATTTTATTTAGGATCGCCACGAAGGTTTGATCCAAGGGATTCGTGATGTTTTTCCAACTTTCCATCATGGTTTTTGTTACCAGCATTTGAAGAACAATTATGCGGTAAGACCAACAAGAAAAAGGGAGAGCATGGTGCTGCGATGGATTTGTTCAAACAATGTTTTTATTCATCAACGCATAAAGGCTTTCATGAAGGTATGCAAAAGTTGAAGGATATGGGATGTGATGGTCTTCACAAATTCTTAAGTGACCTTCCAGTGGAATGTTGGTCCAATGCACATTGTCTGGGATGTCGTTATGGCGACATGTGTTCAAACATTGCAGATTCGTTCAACTCTTGGATTAAGGAAGCAAAAGGTATGCCTATTGCAACACTTGTTAACTGGATTAGACTTAAAATAATGGATCATATGAGTAAAAGGAAGTTGAAGGGGGCGACGTATAAAGGATTCATTTGTCCCAGGCTAGAGAAAAAAGTGATGGCTTCCATTCGTGCTGGTGTTCAGTGGAGAATAACCAAGTCTGGGGATATGGAGTGGGAAGTTTTTGATGGAAAGTACACACATGCTGTTAATATTGCGAAATTTCACTGCAGCTGTAGGGTTTGGTTTACTGAGCAGTTCCCTTGTGATCATGCTATTGCGTGTATGCATTCATCTAAGATCAATGTTTACGAGTACATTAATCCGTTTTTCAGCATTTCCAGCTTCCGTGCTCCGTATGATCGTCCTATCAAGCCCATTCCCGATTACGACAATACTATTGATGTTGCTACTGGAAATATCGTGAACCCACCAACTGTCCTAGGAAAAAAACCTGGTAGGCCAAAGAAGAAGCGGATTCCCAACACTGGTAGCGCAAGTTTCAAGAGACCAATTACGTGCGGTAACTGCCGTACTCAGGCACTTCATAAAAAAACGACGTGTCCTAATCCTCCTGCGATAGAGCAATGTTAAGAACCTGCTTAAGAACATCTCCAGCCTTCATTCTGTACAGCGTCTTACTATGATTTCTTTATTAGTTAATTCTTCTCTGCAGCTTCTTGTTGCACATTTAAGATTCATTTACCCGGAATTATATTTTCGCAACTAGTATTTCCCTTGAATTGTTTTTTTGTTCATAAAAACATATTTCTCTTCAGTTTTATAGTATATATATCTCTGTTTTTAATTGTACATTCTTTTCAGTTTTCATTGTAAAACTTGAATGCAATCAGTTTTACAGGCTACGATGTAACCAGTTTCATCCTGCATATTCTGGAAAAAAATGAGATTTTTGTCCAGGGTGAAACTGGTTTCATCATGTATATTCTGACAAAAAATAAAATTTCAACCTGTACACTCTGAAAATAGTTTTATACATGATGTAACCAGTTTCATCCTGCATATTCTGGAAAAAAATGAGATTTTTGTCCAGGGTGAAACTGGTTACATCACGTATATTTTGACAAAAAAATGTTATCATTCTGGTTTCATCCAGCATATTCAAACACAACTATCAGGAAATTGAAGTATAGGCATTTTTCAGTAAAAAAAATTCATATTTTAATTAAGACGAATCCGCGGATCACAAATGTATATGAAGACATAGTTCAACAAAAAAAAAAGTACTTCCAAATGAACTACATTAATAAAATTTTTCTAAACAACCTAAATATATCAAACTTTCCAGCAACTATTCTCATAACTTAGTATTTCATATGCGAGATCGATTCGTCTTGTGCCCATCTTCTCTCCAAGAGTATCTTTGCCTTCAAAGGAGTAACCGTTTTTCATTGCCCATTCCATGAAGTAGATAACATACAATAAAGAATCGGGACTGCAAGACAAATGAATATGTGATGTCAGTTTACCGATCTAGAAAAAGAATACATAATGTCAGTTCAAAATTTGTTTCAGTTTATATGTTATAATTTCAGTTCAAAGAGCTAAGGAACTACCTTTCGCCCTGTTGTGGACAATCTGATTTCACGACGACATCAATTTCATCCACACTAGTACTTTCAAGTTGAACGCTAAGAAGCTGACTTACTCTTTGCACCATTATTTTAGCATCCTCTAAATAGTTTGAAGAACCTAGGAGATAACTGTAGTGTGTCCAACTTCTGCCATGGATGTCAAAGTGAAGCAATGTGAAATGTTCTTTCTCGGTCAGCATTGGGATGAACAAGTGTTGCGTTTCGACATCAATATTCTCCAGTTCAGCAACTATCATCTTTGTAGCCTTCATCTCGTTTCCCGCAATGATATCAAGCTAAAAATAAATTGCACAACTTAGTTCATTCATTCTAAAATGAAGGTTCAAACGTTCTTATCTCAGTTTTTACCCATGCAAGCCGCGATAAGAAATATACTTACCCATGCAATCACGGTGACAAAGATCGACTTGACGTATCCTTTGGTATCACCGCCAGTTTGAAACATTTGTCTCCATTTTATGTTTTGAACTCCAAAATAGTGTTCACCAATGGCTGATTGAAAACAAGTTGTTGGATGTGTTCTCCAACGGTGCATACACCACTATTTCTTTTCCAAACCCAGTTGTTGCATTTATACAAGTTCATCTAATTTCATTTTTCTAACATGATGAAACCAGATACATCATAGCTTAAACACTTGTGATAAAATGAAAAGAAAAAAAACAACAAAAGAATGTGTGTACGTACCTTATCGTTCCAGTTCCAAAGTAATCTTTTATTAACTTTTCTTCATCTTCTCTTTCTCCGCCACTCAAGTAATTTTTCCACAACTTGTTGTTCTTCGTTAACTTTTTCAACTTATTTTCCTTATTCTTCTTCTCTGCACGCTCATCCACAACTGTTACGAAGTCCGAACCATAATTCTTTCCAGTCCTTTTATATGTATGCTTCACGTTTCTCTCAATCGAACCAAGTTGATTCATAACTGACAGAGGTTCTGCTGAGACAATCTCTTCTTCGATGACTTCTGTTGGAGGAACTGGTGCTACCGGTACTGCTTCGAGAATATCGTCAGCTTCTGGATTTACGGCTCCACTGGTTTCACCTGCCTTTCTAGCGTTTTCAGGAACAGCACCATCCACTGGTTTGTTCATCTCTTGAGTGGTTTTAAGGTTGAAATAGTCCTCAAGTGTAGAGTGAACAACAATCTCAATAGGTGAAGCTTGCGGAGTTTTCGGTTGAGGCTTGAGTTACGCTTTCAATTCTTCCACTTGACTTTGCAAGTCCGAGATTGTCTTATCCTTTGCTTTAGACTCAACATCCTTTGCTTCCAACTCAGCATTCCTTGCTCCTAACTCGACAATCAAGTGACGGATAATGTTGTCCTTCTCTTCTAGTTCATTCTTTAACTTGGAAATATCGTCTTCATCTTTGTTTTCTTCATCCTCATCAAACAAACATAATTGTTTCTCCTCTTCACTCCAGCTACCAACAAAATCAACAACCTGCAAACATATAAACATATTAATAACATAAGATGTAACTGATTTCATCATATGATAACACATGATGTAACTGGGTTTCATCTACAGATAACACATGATATAACTTAGTTTAAAGGTTTTCATCCATTAATAACATAAGATGTAACTGATTTCATCCAGTTATAATAGGGATAAAATTTTAAAAATGAATCTAAACTAAATCAACATAAGATGTAATTGGTTTCATCCAGTTATAATAATGATAGATTTTTACCTGATTGCTTGATCCCCTCAATTTCGCAAGATATTTTATACAAGTCCCATCTTGCAAACCTTGGCCACTCATCACTATTGTTTTCTTTCCTATCAATACCTTTCATTTGCTCGAAAATCCATAACTGCAACAACAAAACATATAAGATGATAATTCATTTAATGTAAAAATATATATATATATTCAAAAGATAGAAGATGATACTCACCAGTAAATAGAAGCTGCAACCATTGATAGAGTAAGGTGTCTTGTGTACGGCTTTAACGCTTTGCATTAGATGCTCATGGATCAGATCCGGCCAAGAGACTCTATTAATGGTATCGATTGATTGTAGGCAGTTCAAATACTTGTAGTGGACATACATACCTCCGGTGTTTATGAAGAAGACTGTACAGAACATGAACAACAACAAAAGTATCGCCAAGTCTTCTTCTTTGCCTTCTTCATTCATAGAAGTCTTTATTCCTTCCACAATGTATTTCTTATCCAATTTATCCCTAATATTCTTCTCTTTCCTTTGCTTCTCTTTGGCTCCGGATTTCTTCTTTTCACCTTCCCTTTTATTCTCATCATCCCTTCTCTTTGGCTCCAGAAAGTACTTCTTGTAAAATTTAGAAGTTTTCAAACTAGGGTCTTCTTTTGGTCCATAAAGTTTCTTATCTTCTTCATTCATACGTATTCTCTGCATTTTGAAAATAACAGCGAGATGGTTTGGATCGGTTTTGAAAACTTGATCACCAATCTTGAATGCCAACTCGTTCGGGTCAAAATTTCTTATGATGAAATCTAACGCCCTTGGAGCTTTGATACATTCGGCCTTGCCCACCTTACCTTGTTTGATCTCCTCAATAAAGTTCCAGAATTTAGTCTTCCTTAATACATCCTCTTGTGTTTTAGTAAATACCAGTGATTCTAGCACTTCAAATGAGGGTTTCATGTTTGAACGGAATATTTTCTTCCCTTCCTTTTTCTCTGCCTTGTCTTCATCCATTTCGGCATCCACATCATCCTATGTGCTTGATTCACCTCCCACGTTCACATCATGTTTATTCTTGGTTCTTCTTTCAGCACCAGAACTCTTCTCACTCTTCTTGCTACTGCTTCCTGCAACAATTTGGATGAAACTAGTTAAATCATATTTTAACCCTGTTGATGAAACTCAATTACATCCTATCTTTAATGCTAGATGAAAACCAGTTTCTGCAGGTATCAGATGAAACAAAGTTTCATTCATGAATATAACATACAAACTACTGTTCTGAATATCGCCAATTACACATCTTGTCAGACACAAAGAACTCAACTCATATTTTCTACATCCTAACTATACATATTTCATCCGTCACCTGAAATTAGTATACATCCTAAATACACGAACAAAATGATGTTATTAGTCCCATAATCATTAAATTTAAGACCACCAACAGATGAAAACCAGTTAAATCCTAACTTAAAGTTAGATGAAAACCAGTTTCAAACACCTGCTGAGCATCACTTCGATTATGCCTATTCTATAACCAAATGCAAACCCAATTTCATGCAATCAATCCAAAACATAACCAGATGCAATCCGTAACATACAATTTCATACAACAACCAAATTAAATCATGTTAAAATTACGACCAAAATCCACAACATACAATACTATCATGCTATTAGTCTCATATTCACTGCAGATGTATGTTTTAAACCTGAACGAAACTGGTTTCATCCAGTTTTAATCTGCTGAAACATATACACTGCAGATTAACACTAGATGAAACCAGTTCCATCCTGCTTTAAAGCTGCTGAAAAAGATACCCAGATGATCCAATTTCACTTCAACCAATTTAACATTGGAAATACTTAAATAAATGGATGCAATCTAATTTCATCTAAAACATACTAACTGAAATGAAAATAAAACAAGCAATTCAACACATTAATCTACTGAAATGAAAATAAGAACAACTAATTCAACAATTTAATCATGCAATTCTGAAATTAAGAACAAAACAGAGTTAGGGTTTGAAAACTTACGAGTTCTAGGAGACATTTTGTGGATCTCTGAAACCCTAATTCTCAGAAACCCCTCTTGTAGTGTTGATGGTGTTCTACAGACGGTGGATGAAACCAACTTCTGGTAGTGTTGATGGTGGTGAACCGGTTGATGAAACTGATTTCTGTTAGTGATGATTGTTAGGAGACGGTGGAGGAAAACGATTTTCTGGTAGTGAAGATTGCTAGGAGACGATGGATGAAACTAGTTTCTAGTGTGGGGAGAGATGGAGGAGTTTGGTGGTTTGAAAACTCACAGAGTTTTTGAGAAGATGAAGATAAACGTTGGCGGTTCTGGGTTTTGTTGAAGAGAGAGGAGAACGTGGGGTGGTTTGATGAAGAGAGAAGGAGAACGTGGTGGACGAACGCTTACAAAAGGGTAGTAACGTCTCTCCACATTAAAAGATTATTTTGGTCATTTGACCTAAGCCGAATTCCTACCCGTCCATTTGACCCAGAAAAAGTGCCCTTTTGGCTATATAACCCATTTTCTGTATGTAAAATCGTTTTTATTTTCTAAGAGAAAATTGGGAAAATGCCCCAATATGAGGTGCAATGTTGGAAATCTGCCCCAACGTTAAAAAAAGTTGGAAAAATGCCCCATTCCGTTAACTTTGACATCCAACCCAGTCAAGTCACATGTGTAAACCCATGATCACCACCAAAAACAATACAAAAATCACCGTCGCCACTACCTAAACCTTAAACCCTTAACCCCGAACCTGAATCCTGAATTTTAAACCCTGAAACTTGAATTCTGAAGGGGTTTTTTTTCGCGTGTGAGAGCTCACACATGTGACTTAACTGGGTTTTTGATGGAATGGGGCATTTTTCCAAATTTTCAAATATTGGGGAAAATGTCCAACATTGCACCTCGTATTGGGGCATTTTCCCATTTTCTAATCATGTGCTCTTGATTTCAATTTTTTTATGACTCAACCGATTAAATTTTTCTTTAACCATGTGCTTTTGTTGTCGATAATTTTGATGGTTTTCTCTTTTATTACAGAATTGATTGTTTTGATGATTCATAGCTAATTTGGGGGCCTATAGGAATTACTACGTCAAAGAATTACTTGAGGTTTATCGGCATCGGTAGAAGAGAAAAATGGATCATTATGAAGTAATTTCGAAACCCCCTTAGCCAACCATTTTAGAAAATAACTAGTTTATCCATGATTAATTAGTGTTAGCTAGTCATTAGGTGTTACTGTGTTAGATGTGAAAACAACTAATGTTAATTGAACTTCAAAATATCAAATAACTGAAGAAAAAAATCATTCCCCCCCTTACCCACCCCCTAGAATCTGTTTATGTTCGTGCACTTGTGGACCGATTTTGGGTTGGTGCTCTTCATTCACAGAGGACACTGAGAATTGGTTCACGTATGTATATATAAAAGTCGATTATACAAATCGGTTTCTTATTAGTCATATATAAACCGATTGATGCATTTTCATAAGAAAAAGATGCATTCATGCTTTTAGGACACGTTCACTCATTTCAAATCAATCTAGCACCCTTTCGTAGGAATCATGGACGCATTTAGGAAGTGCGTCAAACCTTAGAATCCCTGAGGGACTCTAGTGGAAGAGTTATAGTCTCTAAGGGTTTACAAAGAGATCTACCCACAAAATCTACACAAAAACTTCAAAAATCATCGATATTCATCGGAGGAATCTCCCCCCGCTTCAACAAAACCCTCCATATATAAATTCCGGTGTACACTCCCGAATTTTGGATACCATTAAGTGATAGCTTTCATCCAGGGCCGGCTTAAGGGCAAGGCAGTCTGGGCAGCTGCCTAGAGCCCCAAATTATTAGGGGCCCAACAAAATATTTTTCTTCATTTTACTATTACCAATATGTGTCATTTATAAGTGTTACTAAAGTGTTTTATAACACTTATTTAAATTACAATAGTTTTTTACAGTTATAGTTGTTGCTAAATCTTTAATAACATCTATAAGCGTCACTATAATTCCAATTTTTGAAACCAACAACCTATTTTAGGGTACTTTTATAACATATTACAAGCTGAGTACCCAAAATCTAACAAAAACAAAATGCTGAAAAAAATTTGGCGGCCATCGGCCGCATTGCCTAATCCAAGTTGTCATGTTAAGCTTCCTATAATTTAAATATTCAACCCTCCCCTGGTTTGTGAACTCATAAAAAAACCCAAAAAAATTTGTTCGCCTAGAGTATCCCAAATGTATAAGACGGCCCTGGTTTCATCAAATGTGAATGCTTCTCTATTTTCCTCTAAGTAGTGGGATTTTATGACTCTCTCAAAAACACAATTTGGTGTTGTTTAATTATAAGATCAAAGAATTTAGATTATGTAAAATAAAGTCCAAAAATACTTACAAATTGTTCAAGCGACAAGCTTAAATGACTATGGTTGAAGATTCGTTGTTGGATAGATATATATAAAAGCAACCATCGCATTTTGGATAACTTGGTACCTATCGTGAATTTGTTGAAGAATTCTTCTCTTTGTGTTCCCATAATCTCGCACATATTTGATATATATATTCGCCAAAAGGTTTTGGGATCTACCTTTACCGGGGAGACATCTACAACTCGTCTTTCGGCTTACCATGTTTTGCTTATGGTCAAATCTTTGGCGGAGTCAAATGATGCCATGTTTGTTTAGGTATGAAAGTTTTAAATGGTGAATGAAGTAGAAGTGAATTGAATATGAAAGTTTGAAGCAAATTGGGTGTGGGAATGATGTCTCTTTATATAGAGAAATACCTCAATGGTTGGTTTTTTTCGAAAAAAGTGGAATAATTGAGCACAATCGGCCCTCGTGAATGCCCATGAAAACCGATTGTGGATTGATGCCAAAAAGAATCGGTCCTTATAGTTGTCAATATTCATCTATTGTAGCTCTGAAAATCAACCAAAAATTTGCATTTTCCACCGACCATAATCTATTCATAATTTTGCACACATAATACGATTTTGTGTCTAAACTGACATTTTTTTAGGATTGAAGAATTGGATTACATGAATACCAATGTAAACCGATGCGAGGATGAAGTACGCAGAATCAGTTCATATGTTAGTGATATGGATCGATTGTATGCTCGCATTTACAATAAAAAAGTTTGATCATGATTAAAAACAAATTGTACCATAAATCCATTGAGCATCATAATTATAATTAAAACCATAAGTTCATTGTACTATCAACCTATTTTACCACATTTACATCAAAAACCATAATTATCCAAACCATAAGTCTTAGAACATTAAACTTAAAACTTAAAACAAGTCTTACTATAATGAAACTTAAATAGGTCATAATAAAGTACAACATCACCACTGGCACTAGCATCACCGGCGCTGGCAACATCACATCAGTAACAACAACATCGGCAGCAGCATCAACATCAACTTTTGTTAAAGTTCCATCCATTTCTGCATACATAACATTCATCTCATTATCGTGTGCCTTCCGATGTGCAATTGCATCCTTTTTTTCTGACAAATCTGATGAGCTCAATGAGCTCTTCATATTCAAGGTTGTCAGTCAGTGCCAATGCCTGCTCCAATTTGGTCTCCATGCGAGAGGCAAACTTGTACACGCTTCTATGTATTACATATGGTTTCCTGTCAACATCCTCTTGTTAGATATCTTAAGAAATAAAGCTCAGGTTGCTGATATCCATATCTATGAAAAAGTAAAATCAAAACAAAAAACTAGTTAGACAATCGGTGTATAAGACAATATATGTAATCCAATTCTGTTTAGAAAACCCCACATGAAAAATTGAAACCCTAGGAATCGGTGGATAATAATACATATAAATATATATCGATTCTGATATGGGAATATCAAAAGACAAGTGACTTAATCGTAGATAAACCACATACGTAAAAACCAATTGTAAGATCACAAAATAAAAAAAAAGGTACCCAAATTCGGTCGATGATCATCAACTTATAAACCGCTTCTGGTCATGCTATTAGTAATTGAAGAACTTCCCTTAATCAGTTTATGTACATCTACCGTATCCACCAATTCTGCTACGTGTTCTTCATGGAGGCGAAAAACATAGCCCAAAAATGGTGGATACGATGGATTTTCAGAAACCGACTCTTGGTAGAAATCAGAGATTTTGATTTTCAAAAATGGGTTGTAAATGTGTAATAAATGAATAAATCTTATTAATAGAACGAGTTGATGGGGATTTACTTACCTTTGTTGGATCGATGATAGTTGGACATATTTTTTTTTATTCTTTTTTATTAGGGTTTGTAGAATGTGGAAAGATTGGATGAAAATAGAAAGTTATTTTTGTTTTAGGTTTTTAAGCTTTTAGGATTTTAGCTGAAAATAGAAATGATTTGTATTTACATGAGTTAGGATCAGGGTTAATTCAAGGCTAGATTGGTCTTTTTGTCAAATTTAGATACCCCGTAGCAGTTTTTATAAAATAAGAGAAGAAAATGGTAGGCCTCAAATAATTCTTATAGTCCCCAAACTAGCCAGGATATTATGAGCCTGAACTAACCATTTTTTTACATAGGCTAAGCCTAAGTCCTCACTCGGCCAGGCAATAATTGAATTTGATGAAAGAACATTTATTTATTTATTTTTCTCAAAAAGAACTAAATATCGAAAAAATAAGGTTGTTACAAAAAAGTGATTGTCCCGAAGATTTCGAAAGAGCTATAATAGCCAACTAAAACCAATCTACAAACAGACTGGCCAAACGAAAATAACAAGCACAGATAAAGGAAAAAAGCAAACACAATATCCTAACCATCCAAATTGTGAAGAACTATGCTTAGAGAAGTGTTTCTGAAAGTATTGGTACCAATAAACCAGTTTAAAGCAGATATTTCACTTCGTCTAACAACTGATTAGATTCTTTCTATTTGCCTTGAAAAGTTCTTTTATTGTGGAGTGCTCATTCCATATTATCCACCAATCAGCTTATTGTGGAAAAAAAAAGTATTTTTGGAAATAATAATTTTTAAAGGTTCTGCAATCAAGCAAAGTTTAATATTATTTGAATTAACAAAATTTTTAAGTTTTCGTGAACATGGCTCGTAAAAATTTCAAAACCATATATATCCTTTGAAAATAATGGTAACCATATTAGAGAATTCCGAATTCCACACAAAATTCATGAGACTCACTAAAAAATATCTCATATGACATGATAGCTTCTGTATCTGAAAATCAAAACCGATACTTATAGTTCACTTTTTTTTTCCTCTGGTGGAAGCATTACTCCAAAATTGCATTAATACATGCTTTTGTTTATCTTGACATCTATCACATCAATCAACATGGTATACAGATTTTTGCATCTGAAACTTGAAGAAACGATATATGGAAATTGCACAAAACTTATAGATTCTGCCGAAGAAATAATACATATTTTCCATCAATTATGTGACATAATAATGTGTAATTAGGTGAAAATTCATCATGACAGGTTGTTTTGAAAATACCATAGAAACAAATACTACCAAAAACAAATAGTGAAAAATACTAGAACCACCCTACTATATGGGTTCAATATTTTGAAGCCCCGCGAAATGGATCCTTCACTATCAACTCCATACTTTGACTTTTTGATATTTCTAGGCCCAGAACTTTAATTTTTGGGGACAGGTTTTAAATTTTTCCGGATTTGCTGACATCAGCGGATCGTTTAATAAATCATAAAATACCGAAATTAACCTTCAGTATTTATAGTCGTTTTATACCTACCAGAAACTGAAAATCAAATCAAATTCAGCTCTCCTTCTCTCTTCTCTCGTTCAGAAACAGAATTGGAGATTTTTCTTCAGACGAATTCGTGTGTTTGATAGTTTCATACTGAAGAAAACGATTATTCCTTAGTTTGTTAGGAAGAAAACGAGAAGAAGAACAACATATTGTTAATTTTCTCTCAATTCGTTGAGCTGTATTCACCGATTTTTCAGATCTGACGAGATTGTAAAGATGCATTGATGAACATCAAATAGGTTTGTTCGATTTATCTTTTCTGTTTGTATCAATTACGCTTGATTCACTAGTTTTCTAATCGGTTTTTTGATTTCGATCTTTTACTGATGTCCGTTTTTTTTCTTTTTTTTTGTATTTTTTTGAGTCTGAGAAGAGGTAGAAGAGAGGTTGGAATAGAGGAAGCTCAAATATAGGTATGAATCTGTTGTTGTTTGATCTTATTGATTTTATGATTTTTTTTTTCAGATTTGGAATTTTTTGATACGAAGAAGAGGAAGAAGAAACCAAATTATTTCAGAAGAGCAATAACAAAACAAGGTACGGATTCTTGTTATTGTTTGATTTCGAATTTGTTTTTAATTTTTCAGTTTTTTTTGGATTATTTTGCATTTCTTATTGATTTGAGAAGAGATCTAGTATTTATTGATTATAAGAAGAAGAGGAGATCTAGTATTTGATGAATTACGTTTATAATTCTTGTTAGTATTTCTTGATTATAAGAAGAAGAAGAAACAACATTGTATCTGAAGAAGAACAACAAATCTAGGTGTAGAAATGTTTTATAAAATGTGTAACTTCAAGTTACACATATTTTCATGTAACTGTTATTTTTTTATTGCATGTGTAACTGCTATTTGTTATTGCATGTGTTATCTGAGAAGAAATTTACTAGCTGGAATTTGTTGTTTTGTAACAACAAATCTGTTAAGACATGCTGTTTTGTAAAATGTGTAACTTGAAGTTACACATATTGTTCTGTAGCATGTTTAATTTTTGCTTGTGTATCTTTAGAACAATTTTTTTCTTATTTTCATTTGTTGAGTATGTTGATTGCTCCTTCATAGGATATACTTCTCACGAGGGGGCAACGCCCCCGAGTGAATTGCGTTTGTTTTTGTTTTTTGCATATTATTATTGAATTGCATTCGTTTTTATTTGTTCAGGTTGTCATGGCTGTTCCTAGTTCCATTGTTGTTGTTCACTACTTTTCTGATTTCATCACCACTCGTGTTAGTATTGAAACCACACTTGATGAGTTTAAAGCCGAAGTTTGCAGGCAATGGAAGCAATTTACTCAACTTGGTATTTTTTTTCTTCTTCCGAGAAGAAGGGAAGATCTTTCGGTTGACTGTGATTATTCGTTTCAAGCTCTTGCTTCCCTCACAAATAATAAGAAGAACACCAGTTTTGATATATTCTTGCAAAATGTTACTCATGTAGCCTCCTCATCTAACTCTAGGGCAGTTTCTTCTATTTCTAATGGTTCTAGTACGTCTTTGGGAAACAATTACGCAGTTGGAATGTATCTGGAAGATTGGAGCAAGCCTGCAAAACCGTTGTTGTCGGATGGTTGGCCTAAGGTCCTCGGTGAGATTGGTCATGTATTTTTGGAAGGGGTTAAGGAGGTCAGGATTGCTTACACCAAGTACCGTCTTCGCACTGGTTTTAATATGGTTGTTACACACAATGAGCGTTCTAGGTTCATAGCTAAGTGTGCAGTAAAAGAATGCGGCTGGAAATTTAATGCAGCTTCCATCGATGATAGGAACGAAATGTTTCAGGTATTTTTCATTTATTATGTTTATTTTTTTAGCATTTTATGTTTTGTTACAGTATGTGTAACTTGTAGTTACACATGATGTTTTTTGTACCAGATTGGTGTTTTTTCTGCTTCTATTGTAGTGTTGTTACAGTACGTGTAACTTGAAGTTACACATGATGTTTTTTGCACCAGATTGGTGTTTTTTCTGCTTCTATTGTAGTGTTGTTACAATATGTGTAACTTGAAGTTACACATGATGTTTTTTGCACCAGATTGGTGTTTTTTCTGCTTCTATTGTAGTGTTGTTACAATATGTGTAACTTGAAGTTACACATGATGTTTTTTGCACCAGATTCGTGTTTTTTTTTGCTTCTATTGTAGTGTTGTTACAGTACGTGTAACTACAAGTTACACATGATGTTTTTTTGCACCAGATTGGTGTTTGGTTGATTTGTTTATATTTTTTTATCAACTTTTTAAGGTCAGAGCTTATAACCCTGAGCACACTTGTGGTGCTGGTGGGCACAATTTGAATCAAAAATACTCAACCAGTTTCTCGTCTAGTTTGATTGAGGAAGAAGTTCGCAAAAATCCTCACAAGAAGCCAAGGAAAATTGCAGATGATTTCCATACCAACTATGGAATTAACATGGAGTACTATCAAGCCTATAATGGTAGGGAGAAGGTTTATGAGACCATTTATGGTGACGATGTGAAGTCATACTCGCACTTGGTATGATATATTAATGTTATAAGGGAAACTAACCCAGTAGTGTGATAAACTTCCAATTTAATCCTGCAAATAAATAGTTCAAACAAATTTTCATCTCGTTTGATGCATGCATCAAAGAGTACCGGTTTTTTCGTCCAATGGTCTATTTGGATGCTACTTTCCTTACTGGTAGATTCAGAGGCTACTTGATGGCGGCTACTGGGATCAATGGTGATAAAGGTATGTTTCTTAAGTAACTCTCAGTACACATTTGGGAATAGCAGCTGTAACTCTTAAGTTATATATTTTGTTTTTGGGATGTGTAACTTCAAGTTACACATTATTTTTCTGTTTTTGTGCAACTTATTTTAACTTAATTTTATGCACACTTTGTAGGATTTCCCCCTTGCTATGGAACTATGCGATTCTGAGACTAACGACAACTGGGAGTGGTTTTTAAGAAATCTGGAAGTTGTTGGTGACGGGAGGCCAATCACCTTCCATTCGGATCGCCATGAAGGACTCTTGCGTGGTGTTCCACTCGTCTATCCAGACTCATTCCATAGCTTCTGTTACTATCATTTGAAGATTAATCTTCCTATCAATGGATCAGATCCTAGGTACACTCTTGTGCTTGACCTCTTCCAAGAAGCGACATACTCACTCACACCTGAAAACCATTACAAGGCCATACAGAAAATAAGAGATCTGAATTGTGATTGGGTTGCTGATTACATAGAAACCATCCCACCTGAAGCATATGCGAATGCGTTTTTCCAAGGTTGTCGGTATGGACGTACATCTAGCTCTATAGAAGAATCACTTAGTAGTTGGATTAAGGTTCACAATAAGATGCCTGCATTTGATCTTCTTGATCAGGTTTGCAGAGTGCTTTTTCTGTTTTCTTGTCTTTGTTTCTTGTTTTGTCACTTTGTAGATTCATGAGTTTTCTTTTTCTTTTTCTTTTTCTTTTCAGATTAGGATTAAAGTTATGAAAATAATGGCAAAGCGTCATGCTATTGGTGATACTATGATGACTCCATTAACTCCGGAGTATGAGAAAAGGCTTGAGGCTCTACAAGAAGAAGGTTTGGCTTGGCAAGTAATTGTTTCTAGTCCTACCGTGTTTGAAGTTTTAAGCGAAAGGACTCACAAAGTGGATTTAGAACACTGGACCTGCACCTGTCAAAGGTTTTATTTCTTACGCTTTTTTTCTCTTTGTATGATAATTTTTTGAAAGTTTACAGGGTGTGTAACTTCTAGTTACACTAGCTATAAGCATATGTAACTGCCAGTTACACATTTCTGTATATGCATGTGTAACTGAAAGATACACATCCTGTATATGCAATCCTGTTTTTTTGAGTTTTTATATTCTTTTTTTTAAGGTGCCGCGTGTACGGTTTCCCTTGTGCTCATGCTCTTGCAGCGATACGAAAGATTAAACGTGAAGCCATTGATTTCATTTCACCGTACTTTACAAGTGACTATTACAGGAAGATTTATTTGCATGCCATCCAGCCAATTCCCAACTACAAAAGGCATGTTGATATTGATAAAGACAACACCATCAACCCTCCATCTATCATAAAGAGACAACCAGGTAGACCCCAAGGCAAAAGGATTATAAGCAAAGGTGAAAAGAAAGCAAAGAGGAAAGTTCATTGTAGCAATTGCAAGGAAGCTGGTCACAACAAGGCAAGTTGTAAGAATCCTCCAAAGTACACGCCCCCTAGCTTGAAGTTATCGAAGTTCATTTCTGGGAGTATAGGTTTATGTGTGGTTTTTTTATTTGTCTTGGATTATTTGTTTTTTTAGTTTCCTTCATGTAGGTTTGCATCGACCAAACTTTTTTATTTTTCTGCAACGTTGATTATGTGCAAGGATCATTTATTCATATTTTATATTAAGTTTTTAGATTTTGTGAGTTCACAGGTGGAATATGTTTGTATCCCAGTGTGTGTCTTCTGAACACATAAGGGAAATGCATGTGTAACTTTGGTTTACACTTATAAAATATGGATGTGTAACTATTACTTACACATTGTTATTTTTACATTTAGCTTTGATTTTTAGCTTGTCTTAATTGCATTGGTAACTATGAGTTACTTAACTTAATTGCATGGGTAACTATGAGTTACTTAACTCATTTTTCAGCTTTTTTGACAACTACCTTGTTACTTAACACATGTAACTTCAAGTTACACATCTTAATTACCAGCATTTTGACTATTAGCCTGTTATTTAACACATGTAACTTCAAGTTACACATCTTAATTATATGTGTAACTATAAGTTACTTAACCTGTTGTATACTTCTGAAACCTGTAAAAACTGCAGAAAAGTTCTAACAAGATATTTTGCATCACTAATAACAACTTGTAGTTAACAAAAGTATAAAAGTTTTTAATTCAAGAAATTTCAATCCAAAAGTATAGAAGTTTGCAAATCGAAGAACTGCTAAAATCTAGTATCTGACGAAACTTAAAAGTTTCAACAACGTATTGCAAGTCTAACAACAACTTGAACTAACAAAATATTTGCAAGTATATAAATTTTTTGCAATCCAAATTACTGCTTTACACATCTCTGGATGGATCCGAAATAATCTTGTAAAGCATGCTTCCTCTCATGCGGTTCACCTTGTCATGCAACCATGTCAGCATATGTGAGGTTGGTTTTTTGTCAAGTTGTCTATTCTTCATCCTGATCTTCATGTAAGTGCATACAAAAAGAAGACAGTCGGGAATTGAACCTTGTTTGGGCGAAGCGAGAGGTCTGGCTTTATCATTCAACTCAAGAGGACATTGGAGGTTCAGTTATGTAGTTATGGCAAATGCATATTTCTTGGCTTGCATGTAGTGTTCATACCTGAGTATCTCAACGTCTGACGAGTTCATGTGGTACCAAGGATTACTGCTCCCCAAGTCATACTCCAGCAGTATGTAGTGTGTGTTGTTGTTGCACATTGGGGCGAAAAGTCGGACTGCACTGTTCTTGCACTTGTAATAGTCCTTAACAAGCTTAGGAATCCAGAATTTCTTGAAATCACTGTAATCGTTCAAGTAAGATATCTGCAAAAACCATTTTGAATATGAAACACACATTTTAAACCAAAAGTTACAAATGCACAAGTGATAATAGTAAATAGAAGTTACACATAAAGCCTTGGGTTTAAAACTTGAAAAAAAGGAAGTGTAACTTCAAATTACACATTATAAATGCATGTGTAACTTCAGGTTACACATTACAAATGCATATGTAACCTCAGATCACACATCACATTTTTCCAACATCAAAAAATATTAGCATGTTATTATAATCTTACAACACCCATCACACATTATAAATGCAAGAAGTTTTTAAATATGTCAAATTACTTACATATGCTTTAGGCGAGAGGAATATCGCTTGTTCACACTTGCTGTTTGAGTTCATCTTTGTCCTCAACCTGCTGATGTAGAAATCAAGGAATTCTGACTCCAAGTAGGCTTCTTTCTTTGTAAGCTGGAGCATTAGTTCTCCACTTATGTTAAAGAGCATGCTACCATTATCTTTGTATTCCATCCAAGCAATGTATCTACATTAGAAAGAAGGAAACAATTTAATAAAATAACAGAATCAAGTATTAAGATGCAACTTTAAATATTAAAAACTACATTTAAACACCGTAACAGAATCAAGCATGAGTTTTGGTTATAGATACTTACGTTTTGGGATGAGTATTGAAATATTCAAGAACTTTATTCTTTTTCTCGCAATCCAGCCTTTCGATAACTTCTGAACCTTTCACATCCTTTCTCATTGTCCCATCATCTTCTTCGGCAACCTCAGTCATTCTTTCTTCTTCTACTTCTGGAACTGCATCCATTGTTTCTGCTTCTTTTTCTCTAACTGCATCCATTGTTTCTTCATTAGTATTCTTCTTAATCTTCTTTGGCTTTCTTTCATACAGTTTCAGATCTTGTTTTTCAATTTTTTTATTCCTCAAAACTCGTTGTTGTATTTTGTTGTTCTTAGCTTCCTTGATTAGGTCTCCGACTGGTTTTGGAGATCTATCTAGGCCAATGCTAAAAGTAATTTCACTACTACCAATGTCCTAATCTTGAGCTGTGAAACAACAAAAATAAGCAGCATAAAAAAAAAGTTTCACACGCTCAACTTGTGTAAACTGAAGTTACACTTGCGTTGCATAGCATGTGTAACAGAAATCTACACTTGCCTTGCACAGCATGTATAAATTCTAGTTACACATGCTTTTAGCAATGTGTAAATTCAACCTACACTTGCATTACAAACACAACAGAGAGGGTAAATAAACATATTAAGTTACACAAGGAATATTTCTTACCAGTTGAGCTAGGCTTTGCATTCTCCATCATTTGATCACCGTCAAAGTTCAGCTGATTTTGAGATGTGCAACAACAAAAATAGGGGGAATAATCAAAAAAAGTTTTGCACGTGGTCATGGTTGTGTAACCTGAAGTTACACTTGTCTTGCATAGCATGTGTAAATTTAACTTACACATGCCTTTACAATGTGTAAATTCAAGTTACAGTTGCATTACAAACACAACAGAGAGGGGAAAAAAACATATTAAGTTACACAAGGAATATTTATTACCAGTTGAGCTAGGCTCTGCATTCTCCATCAGTGCAGCTCCATGTTCACTTTCGTTGATGTCGCTGACAACCTCATCTAATATTGTAGTTATTTCAACATCCATAATATCACCATTAGGTCCTCTTTGCATCAACATGTATGGCTCAGGATTGTCACCTTCCTGGGTTGTATCAATTACCACCAAAGACTCGTCAAACTGTGTTGGCTTAGTTGATGTAAAACTGTCATCAAAAGTGCTAACCAAGCTGCCATCAAAAGTTGCAGGTGTCTGTTCCATTGGATTTTTTTCAATGACTCATCGACATTTGTAGTTACATCTTCACCAGCTGGTTTGTTCTCTTCACCCGCGGATTTCTTCTGCGGCTCATCCACAACATTTTCAGGAGTGGATTTCTTATTTGCAACGGGCTTCTTTGGAGTATGGCTTTTTGTCACACTCTTCATACTTGAACTGTATGTTCTTAGAGGTGTTCTGCGCTCCTCTACAGCAGTTTCAGCTTGCAAGATTTTGGGTGTATTTCCAGCTGCAAGACTGATACATGGAACTGCAAAAGGATCGAAATGATAGATAATATAACAGTTTTTTTAATTTAGAATGAAGACGATGATGTTAAATTTAAAAAAAAAATGAACAAAGAACAAACCACTTACACTCTTCATGGAAGGAAGTTTCCCCGTCATCTTTGTCTTGGTCACGCTCTTTCTCGCACTCTGTAGTAGGATCAATATGAGTTTCTTGATGCTCAGTCCCTCCATGGCCTTTTCCACCATCTTCTTTTTGCATAAACTCTTTTTGGGTCACTGCGTAAGGTTCAATACCCATTGCTTTCATTATCTCGCAACATATAATGTGTTTCTCGTAATTTTGTGTTATGGAAAGATCCTCATCTTTTATCCCTTCTCTGGCAATTTTGTGCACCGCATCAAACATTTCTTGCTTTGCTTGTAGTTGCTCTTTCAGTTGTCCATTCTCAATGGTTTTCTCTCACAGCCACCTTTGCAGATCGTCCTTGCTTGGTACCACGGTTTCTATACCAAGCTGCTTTTCAAGCTGTGAAAACTCCTTCACAAAGCTAGCAGTTGGCTGCAATTAACAGATGGAGAGGTTAAAAAGAGATTGCAAAAACAGTTGAACAATCTAAATATACAATTTTTCAGTTGTATGTGTAACTTAAAGTTACATAAGCACATTTATATGTGTAACCTATAGCTACACAAAAAATTTGAACTCACTGTATTATATTTTGCATGTGTAACTTATAGCTACACATGACAATTTTGATTACATCGAACTTATATCTAACTTACAGTACCATAAATTTACAAAATATAAAGCAACCAACATATAACACTTACTGAAAACTCTGTCATGTTTGCACTAGAAATGTAATCTGAAATCTGGTGTACGTCCCACCTTCCAACCCGTGGGATATCTTCTTCGTGGTTCGCAACTTTCTGGATTAAGCCTTCTAGTGGGTGTTCAAAAAACAATATCTGCAACATATAAATTAAATTAGTCGATCGAACAAAAAATACATACAACTTAACAGTAAAACTGTTGAAATATAAATTACACACAAGCTTACCAGTAGGTATTGCACACAGGCTTTCACATTTGACATAGAATTAGCATTAGTCAGAATCTCGTCAAACAAGTGCTCGTGTATTAAATATGGCCACGACACCTTGAGCACCGTATCATATGATTCAACGATACTAAGATATCGCACATTCACTCCATTAACATTTATGTCGCCAAAAAATAATGCACATCAAACATACAAACCTATCAAACAAACTAAATTCTTCTCATCAACTTTTCTTCTTCTCTCTCTAGCATTTATGTCGTTCATAAGTTGTGTTATCTTCTCTATGATGTTCTTCTTAGTCACCGTCGTCTGATGTGTTGTAGCTTTGATATCAGTGAAGAACTTGTTGTATAAAAGATTGTCTTCCAGATCACGATGAGAAAAGTTCTTTATCAGCTTTTGACCCTTTCTACTTCCAATCCTTTGCATGCAAAATATACCAGCTAACTTTGCCGATGTAGATTCCATAAAATTATCATCACCAAACTTGAAGGAACAAAGTGTCTCACAATCTATATCAAAGCAATTCAGAAGCTTTATGACACCGTGTTTGTTGGTACTGATTTGTTTTTAGTACTTGGTTCAGCTTCATTGTATTCATTGTAATACATAAGTACGAGCTCGCCGTAAGCAGCTCTCCTAAGATAGTTTTGATCCCTATCAGTCAGGCCTATAGGTTTTATTATCTTTACCAAATATTTTATTATATTCAACGATTTCCTTAACTTTCCTGTACACGTCACACACAAAAATACCATGAGTCAGTATGTTGTGTACTTATCAAATACACTCCTTTTATAACTTCAAAATCAAATTCATGTTACAAACAATGTGTATTTTCCAAGTACACAAACTGAATCATTCTATTATGTGTTGTGTAACCTTAACTTACACATGCATAAGATTGTTTAGGTTGCATTTACAGACGACATTTTTGATGTGTAACTACTATATAAAAACAATACAGACATACGTGATATTTTTGCATCAGGTAACTGCCACATCAGTGGTGAGATTTTGCATGTGTAACTTCAAGTTACACACGTAATTGTCAAGTTAGTGGTGAGATTTAGCATTTGTAACTTGTAGTTACACATGCATCATTTTGTAAAGTTACACATTTACAGGCATTACTGGTGAGATTTAGCATGTGTAACTTGTAGTTACACACTCACATGCATTACATATGATCAAAACATGATATTCAAAATGTGTAACTTATAGTTACACATGCACCTTTTTGTAAAGTTACACATTGACAGGCATTACATATGATCAAAAAATGAGATTCTAAATGTGTAACTTATAGTTGCACATGCCCTTCGCAAGTCAGTGATGAGATTTTGAATGTGTAACCTATAGTTACATAGGCTCATTTGCATGTGTAACTACAAGTTACACATTCAATATACAAACCACAATACAATCAGTGGTGAGATTTTGAATGTGTAACTTGTAGTTACACAGGTTCTATTTCTATAGTTACATAGGCTATATCACAAAAGAATGTTTTCACTAACATTATATCATCACAAAACATATACCCCAATAGTAAATGGCATCTTAAAGGGAAACAATCATAATACCTGTTAATGCATGATCTTCTTCAGGGGCATTCCTTTTTTCTCTCGTTATTTGAATATAAATTAGTTTATTATCGCCTGAATCTGGATCTACAGTGCAAATTGTAACCATATAAATCAGTTGATTTCAAGTCATGGAACGTAAATCAGTCAAACTTAGTGATGTGCACCGATATCTACAGAACGATATATGCACCGATAACGCTCCGTCCGGTAACACGGAAAGCAACTACAGAACCGATTCATTTCAAAAACAATTATAAAATCAAAACACAATCATGTGAAATCGAAACCTAAAACCAGAGAGGAAATAAGAAGATCGAAAACAAACCTCTCTTCTTCTTCTTCTTTCTTGTTGTTAATTCTTCGGCTTCTTCTTCTTCTTTCTTCTGCTTCTTCTTATTTTTCTCAGCAAACTGATCGATAATCTATTGTATTTTTTCTAGAGTTTTTGGATCTATAAGTTTTCAGTTTTCGATTTTGAATTTTTTTTCTCTCTGCAATTCTCTCTCTCTCTCTCTCCAAAACAAACGAACGTGGTGGTTGTGAAGAAAAAGGTTGGTATAGTCATATAAATACTGAAGGTCATTCTGGTCATTTCGACCTCTATTAAAATTAATTTTTAAATAGGGGCCTTATTTTAAAATAGTTTTAATTAGGGGCCTAATTTTATGGGTTATCCATGGATTGGGCCTTAACCTAAGTCTACCAAACAAATATGGCAAAAATAGAAACATCATTTTGAAAAATAAAAATCCTTTAATTACACTAATGCTAAGGTCATTCTACCCATTTTCAAATACTTTTTCTTATTTTTAATTTACATCAGGATGCATCCAGTTTCATCCTCGCTATTTTTTAAGTTTAAGCCTGGATGAATCCAGTTTCATCTTTGGTATCTTTTTTTGTCCATTTCACCTGTAATAATTTTTATTCGTCTATTAGAACCATGTTTTAAAAATATTTGGACAAATGACCCATTTTCCGATTAATTAAGGCTTTTGTTAACTTGTATACCCGTATACATGTTAAGGTTTAATAAAGAATTATTTTGGGGTATTGGAAATTGTGTTTTTTTGTCTTATTCTACTAGAAATTGGTTATTCTTGCACTAAAAACAGCAAACCTTGTTCCCAATGCAAAGAAATGTTGTTTTCATTGCAATAAAACAAACAAATCTTGTTTCCAATGCAAAGAATTGTTATTTTAATGAAACTTAACATGTATACGGATATACAAGTTAACATACCCATTAATTAAACACATGAAAAATGGAAATGATTTGCAAAATTAAGATGAAATACAGTAATCACACTCAAACTTAAGCATGGAATGCACACTCTACAAAGATGAATAGCTTTAAAGTAGTTTACTAGTTTCCTCGTCTCACCAACCTAAAGACAAAACGTCCGTCACATTTACTTAAAAACGACAAAACTAGTCACAAAACACCAAGGTGACCAAACTTGTGGAACAAAAAATCCAGCCATAATATCTTTAATAAATAAAAACCATTTGATTAAAAAGTGACACAAAAACCCCATATCAAATAGTAATGAGTAAATTTAGTTTTTATTATTTTTAAAAAAGCCAAACATACCCTTTTATCTTTCTTCTTCTTCTTCTCTCTTTTCTTTTTTATTTCTTCTTTTCTTCCGCCACCTTCTCCCTACCACCATCACCACCAGCAGCAGAAAATTGCTCTGCGAAAACCAGCATCAACACCTCCGCTACCACCATCAGTTGTACCTTTGTCTCCTCTGTCTCCTCCACGAACAACTCCGTCTATTTTTCTTCTATTTTTATGTTCAGATCTATCATCTCCTCTTTGTTCCGCACCACCACCAAATCGACGACCATTTCCTGGTCCTCCGTCAACACCTTCTCCTCCATCCCCTCAAACCAAGACCGTTTAAAGATACAAAAGAAATTCAAAATCACTACTCGTCCCTCACTTACCCGTCCGTGCCGAAAATTCCTCTCAGATTCAATAAATTTTACCCTATTTTGTTATCTTTACAACCAAACACGTACAATCGAAGGTTGCAATTTCTTCTCCTCGTTCTATGAATCATCGATTTGGTCTTATAGGAACTTTTTAACCTATCCCAGTGGTATGTATTTCAATTACTTTTATTTAGTACTGCATGTTTGGTTTGAGTTTTTATTTCTCTGAAATTGGCTTAATCTGGTGAAAATATGATGAATTTGGTGGTTATATGATGTGGGTTTGATTGACTGTAATTCTTAATCATATTTTTAAAATGGGTTTTCAGTGTGATGTTTATGATGGTAATTCTTTGATTAGATGAGTTGAATGTTGATGCACTATGATTAGAATGTGTTGTGCATTTTCATTGTCTTCAAAGGAGCTCATTTCATTTTTTGATTTACTTGCATGTTTGCTTGTCTTGGTGTTGGCATTTTTCTGGGTGATTTCGAAAATTTTGTTTTGAAAGTGATGATGTTGATTGGGTTTTTATAATCTGCCATTTTCTGGATGTGTGTGCTCAAAATGGGGCTTGTGTTTTTAAAATTTCAAATTGAGGTGTTCACTTATATTTTTGCAATGACCAGCTGAAGTTGTTTGCAGAGAAGGAAACTGGTGCCAGATTTGGGTTTGAGTGAAAACTGATAGAATTGCAATTTGGCTTATACTAATTTGCTACCTATACTAATTTGCTAAATTGCAGTTTGGCTTTCATTTTTATATGTCGTGGAGGACCATCCAGATTTTGTATGGGTGTTAAATTGAAATCTGCTCTGGATGCTCTTTACTTAGCTTCATATGCAGGTAATCATGACATTTCAATGACGTCTTTCTATCAATGGACATGTATAATATCTCTTGTATTTTTTATTGCAGTTGGACAAACATTTTCACGAGTTCAATTATGGTTTCATCTTATTTATGATGAAACCAAAATTGGTTTCATCGTATTTATCATGAAACCAAAATTGGTTTCATTGTATTTTTGTCGATCTCGAAAAGAAGAAAACTTTCAGTTCTTGAGGCTAAAAAGGGATTTGTTCCTAACAATAATATCTTGATTGTGTAGGCACAACATGGTTGCTTAAGGTCTAGTACGTTAAGAAATTTTTGGTTAAATCGAGATGCCAAGGACGAGGATAAAAGCGATATAGCTTTTTTGGAGGTGTAGACCCAAAGCACTATAGTGAAAAAGGATACTGGCAGGTGAGTGAATGAAATCATTCTCATTTGAATAGTCATAAGATAGTTACTTATTCTTAAAACTGATTATACTTTTTTATTTGTCAAATGTTAAATAATGGTTTCTTGGTAGAATGGTAGTGTATGCTCCCTATTATATTATTTTTCATAATTGTTTAGGGAATTCAGAAACACTGCACCAGTTGCATTTCTGATAACTATAGACACTAGGTAATTTTAATGGAACGTTAGAAATTATGAAACCCGATTACCAGTGCAGATGGACAGTTGCATTTGATTTCGTGAGTTGTTAAAATTAACAAGTTCGTCCATGGGATTTTTGGGTTTGCGAGACACTGATCAATAAACTTAGATTGCAGTAAAACTTGTAAATTTTGTATCATACGATTTTGTAATTCATGGGTAGCGGTATTTCAGCAGTGATATATTTTGTATCATACGTTTTATGTGTCCCTGCTTGTAGCTTTTATCATTGATTTGCTTTATTCTTCGTTAATTAAAATGATCTGATCTCAACAAAAACACTGTAACTTAACAAGTCAGAGTCTTACGTACCCGCAGTACAATGAATTACCATTTTAGTTTTATCTTCTTTTGCCTGTATGACTTACCTTTGGGATTTGGCTATAATGAATGAATTGAATGACCCTGTTCTGAATATTGAAACCTCTATCTGTTCATGCCTTACAATATTTGTGCGAATTTCAAGTTATTCTTTTTATAAGACAACACAGGTTATTGCTATTGGTGTGGTCAAACAAAATGAATCATAGTTTATAATTTTTCTTGCGGTTGAATTCTGACGAAAGCAATTATGGTTTCATCTAGTCTTATCCTTACTTAAATCGAATTTTGTTTATGAGTTTAAATTGTTGTCGTGTTTGATATATGTGGATTAGGATTTACAATGCTAGCTGTGATGGAGATTATGTGCTTTGAATCAAAGAAGTGGTATTTGTGTTTAGGTTAAGTCTGAAACAGAAAAAATTGAGTTACAAATTGTTGTTTGTGGGTGCTTTACAGAATGTTATGAACTGAATTACCTGTGATAATGTTTAGGTAGTTGTGTGGTTTGAATTCTAGTTGTAACTAATGATGTTGCTGAGGTTTGAATGAAGTTTTTGTTTCATCTAATATGTGATTTTTTTCTTCTAGATTTTCTGTCGACGAAACCAATCTTGTTGGTGTTTCATATAAATGGGTCGTGGAATCAGTTACGAAGGAGGTCAAAGTTCTTTAGGATATCTCTTTACCGGTCCTGAGAAATCAAAACCATTTTGCAACTGTTGCACTTGCTGCTGCTTCAACTGTAACTGCTGCTGCTCAGGCCCCCCAGTTCAGGTGGAACAAAATGTACCTGTGGTGCAAAAAGATAAGCTGGGTCCATCAGGAGTGGTGCAAGGTTTTCTAGCCAATAACTATTATCGCGCTAATGGCCAAAACGCTGGCAAATTCATCCATTAGTGTTTTCGAATCTTTGTGAAATAGCATTTTAGGCATTCCATGTCAATCATGACATTCCAATGATGTCTTTTCTATCAATGAACATGTATAATACCTCTTATAATCTTTTTCTTGCAGTTAAATTCTCACGAAACCAATTATGGTTTCATCGTATTTATGATGAAACCAAAATTGGTTCCATCTATCAATGAACATGTATAATACCTCTTATGATTTTTCTTACAGTTGAATTCTCACGAAGCCAATTATGGTTTCATCTTATTTATGATGAAACCAAAATCGGTTTCATCGTATTTTTGGGAGGTGGTGGTGGTGGGCGGTCGTGGTGCTGGTTTTGGTCGGCGGTGGTCGACAGTGGTGGTGCTGGATGGTAGGGTGGCTGGTATTGGTGGTGCAATTACGTAGTATCGGTGGTGGTGGTGGTGGTCGGAGGTGGTGGCGGTGGTGGTCGACAATGGTGGTGCTGGATGGTAGGGTGGCTGGCAGTGGTGGTGCAATTGCGCAGTATCGGTGGCGGCGG